>NC_088232.1:41560638-41860638 GCF_036934945.1 Oncorhynchus masou masou | reverse complement strand
TATACCACCCACCACTGCAACCTGTATGCTGTAGTCGGCTGGCCCTGGCTACATATTCGTTGCCAGACCCACTGGCTCCAGGTCATCTATAAGTCTATGCTAGGTAAAGCTCCGCCTTATCTCAGTTCACTGGTCACGATAACAACACCCACCCGTTGCACACGTTCCAGCAGGTATAAATCACTTATCATCCCCAAAGCCAACACCTCATTTGGCCGCCTTTCCTTCCAGTTCTCTGCTGCCAGTGACTGAAACGAATTGCAAAAATCGCTGAAGTTGTAGACTTTTATTTCCCTCACCAACTTTAAACATCAACTATCTGAGCAGCTAACCGATCGCTGCAGCTGTACATAGTCCATCTATAAATAGCCCACCCAATCTACCTACCACACCCCATACTGTTTTTATTTTATTTACTTTTCTGCTCTTTTGCACACCAGTATCCCTACTTGCACATCATCATCTGCTCATTTATCACTCCAGTGTTAATCTGCTAAATTGTAATTATTCGCACATATGGCCTATTTATTGCCTACCTCCTCATGCCTTTTGCAAACACTGTGTATAGACTTTCTTATTTTTCTACTGTGTCATTGACTTGTTTATTGTTTACTCCATGTGTAACTCTGTGGTGTTGTCTGTGTCACACTGCTTTGCTTTATCTTGGCCAGGTCGCAGTTGCAAATGAGAACTTGTTCTCAACTAGCCTACCTGGTTAAATAAAGGTGAAATAAAAAATAAAAAATACAGAACGTGAATGTCAAAATGTTTCTGTGAGATTTATTTTGCTTTCCTGTAAGCTGTCCACAAATCTACAGTGTGTTGCTGATATGACAAACAACTAAACCTTGCACTTGACTTTTCCTACAAGCACTGACTTTGCTGATAACTTCATTATTGAGGAAAAATGTGCTTACGTGATATGTGGCTGTATCACCTAGCTATCTTAAGATGCATGCACTAACTAACTGTAAGTTGCTCTTGATAAGAGCGTCTGCTTATTGTCTGAAATGTAAATGACAAGGCAGTGAGAAGTTACAAGTGAATCCTGTTATTTTACTGAGAGACAGAGACAATTACGCCTCCACAAGAAGTGTGTTTCACACCTTCACTCTCCTCCCAACCACCGGTATGCCGGTCACAGGATGCAAACCGCCAACCTGAACCTGCCCACATTCTCACACACACACACACACACACACACACACACACACACACACACACACACACACACACACACACACACACACACACACACACACACACACACGCGCGCGCACACGCGCACAAACACACACACACTCACTCAGTCACTGAAGTAAAACACACGCCACACTTGACACAATAATAACCTCCTTAAGGCGTATTGACAAAGCTCAATCTTGCTCCAGTCAAAATAAAACAAATCATGAAAGAAAGCCTGCTCATTAAAACACACTTCTTGCGCTGTGTATGTACGGAGCCGTATTGTCACTGTCTCTCAGTAAAATAACAGGATTCACTTGTAACTTCTCACTGCCTTGTCATTTACATTTCAGACATTAAGCAGACACTCTTATCAAGAGCAACTTACAGTTAGTTAGTGCATGCATCTTAAGATAGCTAGGTGATACAGCCTCATATCACAGTCGTCATAAGCACATTTTTCCTCAATAATGAAGTTATCAGCAAAGTCGGTGCTAGTGCTGTTACGATGATCGTATTACCGCCACACTGGCAGTCAAGAGACATGACCACAGTAAAATTCTACATGACCTTTGAGTCACGGTAATCTCCGCTAATGCACTCTGGACATGCCTTTGTAGTAGCCTACCCAACTTGCTAACAATCATCAGGTCCTAATGGCCTGGTACTCAGGGCTCTATTGTCCCTCCATCAGGTCCTAATGGCCTGGTACTCAGGGCTCTAGTGTCCCTCCATCAGGTCCTAATGGCCTGGTACTCAGGGCTCTAGTGTCCCTCTATCAGGTCCTAATGGCCTGGTACTCAGTGCTCTAGTGTCCCTCCATCAGGTCCTAATGGCCTGGTACTTAGGGCTCTATTGTCCCTCCATCAGGTCCTAATAGCCTGGTACTCAGGGCTCTATTGTCCCTCTAACCACTCTGACATCAATGCAAATGCAAATGCAATGGAAAATCACATCAAACACTAATCATCAAAACAGTATGTACTTTTAAAACTCACCTCACTGTGATCTATCAATTTGAAGAAAGAAGTTTAACAGGTTGAAACTGAGTGGAAAACATGGTTCTTGTGGAGGTTGTTTCAAAGCCTAACAACTAAATGGACAGTGCTTTCTAAGGTAATGATTAATTCAAAACACCCATATGCAAATTAGAGTTTATGCATAAGCATAGGCCATACCGTATATGAGCCCAAGTCCGAAAAAAACCCTGAATTAAAATATTGATTGTGCCTTTATACAATACATAGCCAACAGCATATTAAGCAAGTCAGAGAAACGTAATACTGATTTAAGATATATTTGGTACATAATTGGTCGAGCCTAAATGAATCTAATTCAAATAAAGCCTACAATTATAGTGAATTTGTTTTAGATTTATTTTGAATAGCCTAGTAATATGGATTTTTCTAAAATGTCATAATTAAAAGACTGGCACATTACCTTTAGCTACAGAATATTTCACCACCATGAGTTTCCATCTCTTCACCTCTCTCCTTCATTCCTTTCTCCAGCACGCAGATGGGCTGTCAACAGTTCAATTAAATATGCTTTGTTGTGAAAACATGTTACTATCGATGTTCCCAAACATATTTCACTTGGTTTCACAAATTAAGCACGGGGTAGTTGCAAGAACAGAGCCCATTGGGAGAATACCCATTTGATAATGGACCATTCGATACTGAACAAAAATATAAACGCAACATGTAACAACTTCAAAGATTTTACTGAGTTACAGTTCATATAAGTAAATCAGTTAATTGAAATAAATTCAATAGGCCTTAATCTATGGATTTCACATGACTCAGCCATGGGTGGGGAGTCAGAGTGAGTTTTTCCCCACAAAAGGTCTTTATTAGAGAGAAATATTCCTCCGTTTAATCAGCTGTCTGGGAGGCTGGTCTCAAACGATCCCGCAGGTGAAGACGCCAGATTTGGAGGTCCTGGGCTGCTGTGGTTATACATGGTCTGCGGGTGTGAGGTCGGTTGGATATACTGCCAAATTCTCTAAAACGATGTTGGAGGCAGCTTATGGTAGAGAAATTAACATTCAATTCTCTGGCAACAGCTCTGGTGAACATTTCTGCAGTCAGCATGCCAATTGAATACTCCTCAAAACTTGAGACATCTGTGGCATTGTGTTGTGTGACTAAACTGCACATTTTAGAGTGGCCTTCTATTGTCCCCAGCACAAGGTGCACCTGTGTAATGATCGTTCTGTTTAACCAGCTTCTTGATATGCCACACCTGTCAGGTGGATGGGTTATCTTGGCAAATGAGAAATGCACACTAATGGGGATGTAAACACATTTGTGCACAACATTTGAGAGAAATATGCTTTTTGTGATTATGGAACATTTCTGGGATCTTTAATTTCAGCTCATGAAACATGGGAACAACACTTTACATGTTCTGTTTATATTTTTCTTCAGTATAAATCTAAACTAATTTGACATATTAGTAAAGACAAGATTAAATTGAGAATAGTCTGATAGGTGAAAATATAATATATTGATGAGAGATCAGTGTGTGCAGCCTGAGGTAAGGAACAGAGAGCAAGCTTTTTTTTGCGATTTTCTGAAATCATCAATAGCCTGTAGTCACATCATGCAGCCCATACAGTATATATTTTGATTTCTAATGAATTCTAAGGTTTGTATCATTCACAACTAAAGATGCCAAATAACTTTTAATCTAGCATATAGGACCTGTTTCAAATGATCCCTTTTACGCTCAACATTGCCACTTCATATGCACACACTCTCACTCCGGAATGGGAAATATATCCATTCTATTTCATTCAGCTGTCCAAATATATTCTTCTTACTATAAAATAATGGTATGGGACATAAGCATATCTTGTCTGCTAAATGAACAAGCCTACAGCCTATGGCATGGAGCACAACCAGTTAACATACAGCAGGCCAACTCATATTCTTTTCTTCTGAAATACATTTTCTTCATATCATAATGTTTCTTTAGACCTGACTAAAATAAAGAATGTATTTATTGTGATGGTGTATATTCAATTGACTTATTAGACTTTTGAAAATGTAGATGTTCCAATGGCATGCATCAGAGGATTGTATGCTGCTTGTATAAGTGGAGCCTTGAGATGCGAAACATGTTTATGTTAATTAATGGTCAATTACCTTGAGACCGGCAGTCTTTTGCATGACGATAACCAGCTGACAGAATTTCATGACCGCCACAGCCCTAGTTGGTGTGGTGGAAAACTCAAGTGCAATGTTTTTGTTTTTTTGTCATATCAGCAACACACCATAGATTTGTGGAGCAAGATTGAGCTTTGACAATACACCTTAAGGAGGATATTATTGTGTCAAGTGTGGCGTGTGTTCTACTTCAGTGACTTTGAGTGAGTGTGTGTGTATGTGTGTGTGTGTGTGTGAGGTGGGCAGGTTCAGGTTGGCGGTTTGCATCCTGTGACCGGCATACCGATGGTTGGGAGGAGAGTGAAGGTGTGAAACACACTTCTTGCGCTGTGTATGTGCGGGGGCGTAATTGTCACTTACATTTCAGACATTAAGCAGATGCTCTTATCAAGAGCAACTTACAGTTAGTTAGTGCATGCATCTTAAGATAGCTAGGAGATACAGTCACATATCACGTAAGCACATTTTTCCTCAATAATGAAGTTATCAGCAAAGTCAGTGCTTGTAGGAAAAGTCAAGTACAAGGTTTAGTTGCCTGTCATATCAGCAACACACTGTAGATTTGTGGACAGCTTACAGGAAAGCAAAATAAATCTCACAGAAACATTTTGACAATCACATTCTGTATAGCAGGGCTCTCCAACCCTGTTCCTGGAGACTACTGTCCTGTAGTCTAAAACAGGGCTCTCCAACCCTGTTCCTGGAGACTACTGTCCTGTAGTCTAAAACAGGGCTCTCCAACCAGGTTCCTGGAGACTACTGTCCTGTAGTCTAAAACAGGGCTCCCCAACCCTGTTCCTGGGGACTACTGTCCTGTCGTCTAAAACAGGGCTCTCCAACCCTGTTCATGGAGACTACTGTCCTGTAGTCTAAAACAGGGCTCTCCAACCCTGTTCCTGGAGACTACTGTCCTGTAGTCTAAAACAGGGCTCTCCAACCAGGTTCCTGGAGACTACTATCCTGTAGTCTAAAACAGGGCTCTCCAACCCTGTTCCTGGAGACTACTGTCCTGTAGTCTAAAACAGGGCTCTCCAACCAGGTTCCTGGAGACTACTATCCTGTAGTCTAAAACAGGGCTCTCCAACCCTGTTCCTGGAGACTACTGTCCTGTAGTCTAAAACAGGGCTCCCCAACCCTGTTCCTGGGGACTACTGTCCTGTCGTCTAAAACAGGGCTCTCCAACCCTGTTCCTGGAGACTACTGTCCTGTTGTCTAAAACAGGGCTCTCCAACCCTGTTCCTGGAGACTACTGTCCTGTAGTCTAAAACAGGGCTCTCCAACCAGGTTCCTGGAGACTACTATCCTGTAGTCTAAAACAGGGCTCTCCAACCCTGTTCCTGGAGACTACTGTCCTGTAGTCTAAAACAGGGCTCTCCAACCCTGTTCCTGGAGACTACTGTCCTGTAGTCTAAAACAGGGCTCTCCAACCCTGTTCCTGGAGACTACTGTCCTGTAGTCTAAAACAGGGCTCCCCAACCCTGTTCCTGGAGACTACTGTCCTGTAGCCTAAAACAGGACTCTCCAACCCTGTTCCTGGAGACTACTGTCCTGTAGTCTAAAACAGGGCTCCCCAACCCTGTTCCTGGGGACTACTGTCCTGTAGTCTAAAACAGGGCTCCCCAACCCTGTTCCTGGAGACTACTGTCCTGTAGCCTAAAACAGGGCTCTCCAACCCTGTTCCTGGAGACTACTGTCCTGTAGTCTAAAACAGGGCTCTCCAACCCTGTTCCTGGAGACTACTGTCCTGTAGTCTAAAACAGGGCTCCCCAACCCTGTTCCTGGAGACTACTGTCCTGTAGGTTTTCACTGCAACCCTAATCTAGCACACCTGATTGCAATAATTAGCTGGTTGAAAAGCTGAATCAGGATTGTTACAACTTGGATTGGAGTGAAAAGCGACACGAGGGTAACTCGAGGAACAGGGTTGGAGACCCCTGGTATACAGAGTGTAGGCTGTAGATTGCGCCGGTATATTTTGTGGGAGCATATTGAGTCACTGATGGTAAACTGAATAACTAGGACTGGCTGAACTGAATGCAGGTCTATTTTCATCTCCGTCATGTGAGAACATTGCCAGAGGGTGTTTTGTGTGTGTTCGTCCGCCTGTGTGTCTATGTCCGTCTGTGTGTGCAAGTGTGTGTGTGTTTGTATGTGGACCAGATTCCACTGGTGGCTCAGAATACCTCATCACCTTGTCAGTGTGCCTGCCACCACTGGTTGCACCCCAGTGTATAAGAGCCTAGATGGGAGCCACAACCACACACACACACACATTCAGACAGGGAGTTTCTGTACCGCACAGAGAAAACTATACACAATTTCTGTACAAATCTATTTTTTTGTCTGTTTGTTTTCACACAACACTTCTTGGGTAGCTCAAGAATTGCCTGTTAAATGAGAGAACAGTCCTGGTTCCACAAACAACTAAAGCATACATTTCTTGACCCAGGCCAGGTCCGTTCAAATGGAGGTTGAAGCTACAGATCCCTTCTCCGCACCACATAAACACCCTATCCCCACTGGGACGGCCTTAAAGTTAGCCTCCCTCCAAATACACTGTCCCCGAGTCATCCAAGCTCAAGTACAGAAATACAGAGTACAGAGACATTGTACATCACAAAGGAAAGGTCCAACCAAAGGGGAATTGAATGGGGGTAGGCAGTACAGTACGTGAGGGGTTGATGGGAACTGACTGGGAATGGGGATTGGCAAAGGAAGAGCCACTGATTGTTGTGGTCCTTTATCAGGTCTTCCAGCGTCAACTCAAAAATAGAGATACAGTATACTGATAAATGTATATCTACAGTGGGGAAGAAACGTCCTCAGAAGGCAATCTTTCTGAGGAGAGTATCCTGCATATCGAATTTCTTACATTATGTATGGTGAAGCACTGTGAGGTGTTTCTCGGTGCTGCCACACAGAGGGGGAGATGCAGAAAGTGAAACCAATGCATTGGATTCAACCCAACCAGAGAAAGACATCTGGCATTTTACTACAGAATCTACCCATTTAGTACAGAATCTATCAATACGAGACATCACCTCCTAAGTTTTTCTTCAACACACTGTCTGGCACGCAGTCTTGAAGCACATCCCTTTAGTATGTACAGAGTACAGACAATACTGTGAGGTGCATGTATCATTTACAGTGTACATTGTAGTGAAAGTCAAGCGTCGGGTGTGTCTGAGGGTGTATCAGAATTCCTGTTCGTCTGAGAGGTTTGCTGAGGTTCAGGAAAAGTGATTGGAGCGACGCCTCGCCTCCTCTCCTCTTTACTACTCCCATCAACCCGTCCAAGGTGATAAGGACAGACTGTCTCTGGGGACGCCTTAGCGCCAGACCAAACTGTGTAGAGAAGGATGAACGTCCTTCTCTGTCCATCTATTGCTTTAATTGTCTCTTTCTTTCTGTACTCTCGCTATCGTTAGCTTTCCCTCCTTGATATCCTCTCTCTTTCTCTCTCTCTAAGGTCTTTATTGGCATGGGAAACATGTGTTAACATTGCCAAAGCAAGTGAACTAGATAATAAACAAAAGTGAAATAAACAATAAAAATTAACAGTAAACATTACACACACAGAAGTTCCAAACTAATAAAGACATTTCAAATGTCATATTATGTCTATTTACAGTTTAGTAGTTACGTGCAAATAGTGCAAGTACAAAAGGGAAAATAAATCAACATAAATATGGGTTGTATTCTCTCTCTCTCATTGTTCTCTCTCTCTCTCTGAATATGCTTTTCTCTCTCTCTCATTATGTTCTCTCTCTCATTACATTCTCTTTCTCTCATTACACTCTCTCTCTCATTATGTTCCCTCTTTCTCTCATTTTGTTCTCTATCATTATGTTCTCTCTCTCTCAATATGTTTTTTTCTCTCTCTCTCTCATTATGTTCTCTATCATTATGTTCTCTCTCTCTCATTATGTTCCCTCTCTCTCTCATTATGTTCACTCTCTCTCATTATGTTCTCTCGCTCTCTCTCTCTCTCTCTCATTATGTTCTCCCTCTCTCTCATGTTCTCTCTCTCTAATTATGTTCTCTCTCTCATTATGTTCTCTCTCTCTCATTATGTTCTCTCTCTCATTATATTCTCTCTCTCATTATGTTCTCTCTCTCTCTCATTATGTTCTATCTCATGTCCTTTCTCTCTCATTATGTTCTCTCTCTCTTTCATTATGTTCTCTCTCTCTCATTATGTTCTCTCTCTCTCATTATGTTCTCTCTCATTATGTTATCTCTCTCATTATGTTCTCTCTCTCATTATGTTCTATCTCATGTTCTTTCTCTCTCATTATGTTCTCTCTCTCTTTCATTATGTTCTCTCTCTCTCTTTCATTGTTATCTCTCTCTCTTTCATTATGTTCTCTCTCTCTGTCATTATGTTCTCTCTCTCTCATTATGTTCTATCTCATGTTCTCTCTCTCTCATTATGTTCTCTCTCTCTCATTATGCTCTCTCTCTCTCTCATTATGTTCTCTCTCATTATGTTCTCTCTCTCATTATGTTATCTCTCTCATTATGTTCTCTCTCTCTCATTATGTTCTCTCTCTCATTATGTTCTATCTCATGTTCTCTCTCTCTCATTATGTTCTCTCTCTCATTATGTTCTCTCTCTCATTATGTTCTCTCTCTCTCATTATGTTCTATCTCATGTTCTTTCTCTCTCATTATGTTCTCTCTCTCTTTCATTATGTTCTCTCTCTCTTTCATTATGTTCTCTCTCTCTCTTTCATTATGTTCTCTCTCTCTTTCTCTCTCTCTGTCATTATGTTCTCTCTCTCTCATTATGTTCTCTCTCTCTCTCATTATGTTCTCTCTCTCTTTCATTATGTTCTCTCTCTCTGTCATTATGTTCTCTCTCTCATTATGTTCTCTCTCTGTCATTATGTTCTCTCTCTGTCTGACAAGGTACAAATCTGTCGTTCTGCCCCTGAACAGGCAGTTAACCCACTGTGCCTAGGTCGTCATTGAAAATAAGAATTTGTTCTTAACTGACTTGCCTAGTTAAATAAAGGTAAAATTAAATTAAATTATTATGTTCTCTCTCTCATTATGTTCTCTCTCTCGTTATGTTCTCTCTCTCTCTGTCATTATGTTCTCTCTCTCTCTCTGTCATTATGTTCTCTCTCTCTCTCATTATGTTCTCTCTCTGTCATTATGTTCTCTCTCTGTCATTATGTTCTCTCTCTCTCATTATGTTCTCTCTCTGTGTCATTATGTTCTCTCTCTCATTATGTTCTCTCTCTGTCATTATGTTCTCTCTCTCTCATTATGTTCTCTCTCTCATTATGTTCTCTCTCTCTCTCTCATTATGTTCTCTCTCTGTCACTCTTTCTCTCTTTCCTCCTGTCTCTTCTGTTTTTTATGCCTGCTCTATTTATAAAGGTAAAATTAAAATTATGTTCTCTCTCTCATTATGTTCTCTCTCGTTATGTTCTCTCTCTCTCATTATGTTCTCTCTCTCTCTCATTATGTTCTCTCTCTGTGTCATTATGTTCTCTCTCTCATTATGTTCTCTCTCTGTCATTATGTTCTCTCTCTCTCATTATGTTCTCTCTCTCATTATGTTCTCTCTCTCTCTCTCATTATGTTCTCTCTCTGTCACTCTTTCTCTCTTTCCTCCTGTCTCTTCTGTTTTTTATGCCTGCTCTATTTACAACGTTACATTTTACAGTAGTATTGGTGGTTTAATAGTTAAATTGCAGAGAATATTGTTTAGAATAGTGAGGTAATATGAAACAGGTAGGTTAATTTGAGGCAAATTCCTTTCAAAACAATGATGTAAGTCTGCTTCCCGGGAATCCAATAACTAAAGTATTTGAGTTACTAATGCCCTTTCCCCATCATGTGAGACCTTAAACAAGGAAAAGCAAATGACCTTATTAAGATCAGATGCAAAAACAGGGCAGGGAGTGACACCACAATTCAGATTGAAAGATTACAATATTATTAGATGGCCAGAAGGGGTAGACCAAGAGGAACATTGAGGTTCATGCATGGCACTGAAACGAAATCCATTATACTCAATAAAATTTGAATCAATCCATAAAAACATTAGGTCATTCAATTGGTGATTCAAAAAAGTATAAATAGAATCAGGCATTCATCTGCATTTGTTAAGATTTATTGTCCGCTGTAATTGGTGTTGGTAGCCTAACACGTGGGGAGCAGAGCGACATCTAGCCGTGACACAGTTCTCTATGGAAATTCTTATAGGAGCCTATTTCAATAGCTGAACATATCACGGCGGTTTGCTGACACCTAGCAAGCACAAAACATGTCCATGTGCAATCTATTTACCGTTTTCGTTCGTTAAAATCAACACTGCATTATTGCAAGTCACTAATTCGTTGGATACAAATAATTAAATGTCTTTCTATAGCGGCCAATGGCGGGAATACGAGCTACTCGATGAGATCCTTTGTCCCGCTCTGCCCCCTCTTTCCGCAAAATGACAGTGCCCTCATGTCATATTGACCATGCAGCGACCACTCAGCTTCGTTCGAAAAACATTCCCTGCGCAACAAAGCGCACTGTCACCGCTCTGCGCAATGGGAAGACCACCTCAATGTATTACTAGCCAAATAAAGGCTATTGGTGCGCTAAGCTGATAATCAAACAACAAAAAACAACCGTCTTCGTGCATAATTATGTTATGCATATGCATTTATGATTTTATGTCAACGAATGTGTAAGAATGTAATGTAATGCATTAGCAGAAACAAATCACTGCAAATGGGAAAATGCAATACAGGGGAAAGGACGCACTCTAAACCAAAACCATCATGTAATTGCATATAGGCCTAGGTAACAAAACAGTAATAAGCTCACCTTAACTTTCCTGTTTTCTTGCACGTCAGCGCTCCGTCGGTCTCTTACAAATTAGATTGATTCCACATGGTGACTTCAGCAGCACCCACTCCAAACTGTTGAAAGTGCGTGTTTAGCAATAGTCATCAATATTTCATATTATAACGCATAACGCGTGGTTAGGCCTAATATATGTTATCGTTTTTGTCTCTTTGAAAAACAGCGTGCAGCTTCCTCCTCTGCTGTTTGTATCCCTCGTATGAAATGCTTTCGCCCAGCTCTACATTGTTGACATTCGAGCGCTGACGTCACCCTGTCCCTCATTCACAACATTGCGCTGTGCAGAAATTACACCAATGCCCCCGTAGAGTTGAAATTTTACTCCAAATGGTGGGCGCATTTGGGATTGGTGAATTGCCTTCACAACCATGTCACCGTAAATTCCGTTATTATAGATGTGTGTGATTCACCGCGGAGCGAGGAACGGGAGAATGGCTAGGGATAATGAAGATCCTTTGAACCACCATCAATAGGCTAAAATAACATCCTCTGGATGCATATCATCATGCCAACCCGAAGACATAAAAAAATAAACACTACATTTTGACAGCATGCATTTAAGATGAATACATCTCACTTATGACATTTATTACTAACCCCCATGAACTGCCCCTTGAGTAGATGCTCTTCACTCATTCACATCCCTGTTAGCCTACACCTAGGACCCAGAAAGCATAATCTCATACTGCTGTGATACAGCCTGGAATCAAACCAGCGTGTGTAGTGATGCCTCTAGCACTGAGATGCAGTGCCTTAGACAACTGCACCACTCCAGAGCCTACTCTGAGTCAATATTCACATCATAAAAATGAATTCCCTTCGACCACACCCACAAGTTGGGGAAAGCAGACATTCTTTCCCATTGTAAAATAGCCAACTTTGTCATCGTTTTTATATTATACAGAACTAACCAAACATTAAGAAATTCTGCTGTGTTATTCAATGTACATGTAACCTGGTAAAAAAAATCCACACCTATGGTTCGCAATGCTCCCCAGTAAAGGAACAGAGCCTGCAAGATGAGCCCTGCAGCTTCAGGCTATTTGGTGTGGGAGAGTGGGAAATGTGGGGATCCGGTAGGCCACACGTAGATATGTGTGAAAAACGTTTCATCACAGGTAAGAAATTTACAGTGTCTTCGAAAGTTTTCATACCCCTTGATTTATTCCACATGTTGTTGTGTTATATCCAGAATTCAAAATTGATTACATATCTGTTTTTTCCCACCCATCTACTGTCACGGCCGTCGTAGCGAGGAGACCAAGGCGCAGCATCGTATGCGTACATACCACGCTCTTTATTATAAGAATGAACACTGAACAAAACTAACAAAACTAACCGTGACGCTATACAAAGAGTGCTTAACAGGCAACTACACATAGACAAGAACCCACAAATACCCTAGACAAAATGGCTACCTAAATATGGTCCCCAATCAGAGACAACGATAAACAGCTGCCTATGATTGGGAACCGATTCAGGCCTCCGTAGACATACAAATACCTAGACTTACAAAACCCCCTAGATATACAAAAAACCCTAGACAATACAAAAACTAATATACCCACCCTAGTCACACCCTGACCTGACCAAAATAATAAAGAAAACAAAGATAACTAAGGTCAGGGCGTGACAGTACCCCCCCAAAGGTGCAGACTCCCAACTGCAAACCTGAACTTATATGGGAGGGTCCGGGTGGGCATCTACCCTTGGTGGCGGCTCTGTTTCTGGACGCCGCCCCCCTCCTTTACACGGGTCCCTCCGCCTTTGTAGAGCGGGACCCTGGATTAATGCTGGAGGCCCCGGACTAGGGACCGTCACTGGAGACCCCAGGCTGGGGACAGTCACTGGAGACACCGGACTAGGGACCGTCACTGGAGACCCCGGGCTGGGGACCGTCACTGGAGACCCCGGGCTGGGGACCGTCACTGGAGACCCCGGACCGTCACTGGAGGCCCCGGGCTGGGGACCGTCGCTGGAGGCCCCGGGCTGGGGACCGTCACTGGAGGCCCCGGGCTGGGGACCGTCGCTGGAGGCCCCGGACTGTGGCCCGTCGTTGGAGGTTCCGGACTGTGGCCCGTCGTTGGAGGTTTCCGGACTGTGGCCCGTCGTTGGAGGTTTCCGGACTGTGGCCCGTCGTTGGAGGTTTCCGGACTGTGGCCGGTCGTTGGAGGTTTCCGGACTGTGGCCCGTCGTTGGAGGTTCCGGACTGTGGCCCGTCGTTGGAGGTTTCCGGACTGTGGCCCGTCGTTGGAGGTTTCCGGACTGTGGCCCGTCGTTGGAGGTTCCGGACTGTGGCCCGTCATTGGAGGTTCCGGACTGTGAAATGTCGCCGGAAGCTCTGGACTGGGTACTGTCGCCGGACGCTCTGGACTGGGTACTGTCGCCGGACGCTCTGGACTGGGTACTGTCGCCGGACGCTCTGGACTGCCGAGTTGCACTGGATACCTGGTGCGTGGTGCCGGCACTGGTGGTACCGGGCTGAGGACACGCACCTCAGGGCGAGTGCGGAGAGGAGGCACAGGACTTACTGGACTCTGGAAGCGCACTGGAGATCTGCATCGTAGAGCTGGCACAATGCGTCCGGGCTGGATGCTCACTTGAGCCCGGCAAGTGCGGGGAGCTAGCACAGGACGCATTGGGCTGTGCAGACGCACCTTAGACACAGTAAGCAGAGCCGGCGCAGGATATCCTGGTCCAAGGAGGTATACTGGAGACCAGGAGTGATGAGCCGGCACCATCCGTCCTGGCTGGATGCCCATTCTAGCCCAGCAACTGCGAGGAGCTGGAATAGAGCGCACCGGGCTAAGAATGCAAACTGGAGACACCGTGCACATCTCTGCATAACACGATGCCTGACCAGTTAGACGCTCCCCACGGTAAGCACAAGAAGTTGGCTCAGGTCTCCAACCTGTGTATTCTCTTTATTACAAGAATGAATACTGAACAAAACTAACAAAATTAACAAAATTAACCGTGACGCTATACAAAGAGTACTGAACAGGCAACTACACATAGACAAGAACCCACAAATACCCTAGACAAAATGGCTACCTAAATATGGTCCTCAATCAGAGGCAACGATAAACAGCTGCCTCTGATTGGGAACCAATTCAGGCCACCATAGACATACAAATACCTAGATTTACAAAAACAAAAGTGAGAAAAATGCCTGCCATGGACGTTTCCCAGTTGCTTTGAATGTTCAAAGTCATAGTGTCATTGGCAGGTTGAAGGGACTCAAATTGTTTTTCATATCCAATTCAAATCTGTTCTGCTTCCTGCAGTCTGAACAACCAAAAAGCACAAGGAATCAGATATTTCAAACCACATTTTTAAACCTCCTTCTTAAGTGGTTTGAAATCAGATTATAAATCAGATTCCTGGCTATGCAACTGATTTATTTGCTCTTAAGTGGTTTTTAGACTGCTATTTGGCATATCTTGTTGCTTGCTATCTACTCTGTTCACAGTTTGACAAGAACATGTGGTAGCTAGCTAACTAACTTGTTAATTATTTACAGACAAATTAGTGAATGCTGGAGAGCTAAACAGTTGCCTAGCTAGCTAGTTGACTGCTGTGGCTTGTTTCGAAAGTTGGATCAATGTATCCTTTGAGGCTTTAAAAGTGTTCTTACACTGTGATTTTGAACACCTAAAGCAACTGGGAAACATCCATGGCAGGAATTATTGTCAACGTATCAGCTTGCTAGCTACCTCACTTCTGAGCGATGGGAATCATGAGCACCACAACCAATCATCCTACACCACTGCGCACACACCCGCCATGACAATTAACGTAGCCATGTAAACAAATGACTGCTGGCTGAACACACACCAACCAGATTTAGTCACTTGCAGTTTGGGCAGTCAGTTTTCCAAAACGGATTTCAAAAACAAAACTGAGCATTTGAGCATTAAGCTTTGAGCATTAAGGCCTGTGAACAAGGCTTTAGTCACCCACAGTGAAACATCCAGACAACCTATTTCAAGATAATTGTTCCAGGCTGTAAGACAGAATGTGTGAGTCTCCACCAGAACAAGAATCTCACCTGGACAAACAACAGAGCTACATTTCATATAAATGATCAATTATAGACAATCATAATTTCATTCATCATTTATGGCCATGTGTTACATAATTAGACAGATATGATTCAGAGGTTGTGAGAGTGTCCTCTCCTCTGCATTATGCAGAAACATAGGACTATTGGTTCAGTACGGAGGCTGCATTAGTCAGGCAGAGAGAGCATGATTTATAATATAGAGACAGCAGATCCCCAAGGAGCTGGCAAGCCATTACATTTTATCAGGTTGCCACAGACTTGCTGCTCCTGGAGCCCATTTATTTTCCCTGGGTGATATTCAGATCAGCCCACATTCTCAATGTCAAGTGGTATAAATAACCAAAGCTGATTCTATCTGCTCAACAGCAGGGAATGATGTACAAAGTGGTAATGCAAGGAGCCAGTGATGGGGATAATCACACAATTTACCTATGCTTCAAATGCAGTGTAAAATTGACAAGGAAGAAACACAGATTTTGCTTTGCTAGTCATGTCCCATATACGCTACTGCCAACCATGCATTTCTACAACAGATACTGGAGACAAAATAGACAGGGAGACACAAGTACACACAGTCAAACTGACAAGGCTCTCAGAAAACTAAACAACAGGAGACCATTGCCTACGTTTGAACATGACCTGATATTGAACAAGACATTTCTGCAAGTGAAAGAAAATAGGAGAGCTCTCGATAAAAGGAAGTGGAGGACTAGGCTTAGCCACACTGGGGGGCTTTGGGGAATTAGTCTGTCACCAAACCATACTGTCAATTCCCTTCCTTTCTTTTTAAAGTAGAGATTACAGATGACACAGCAGTGACAGACAAGCTTGTTATTTGTCTTGATGGAAACATGTAGGGTACATTCCTGCGTGGGCAGGTTGGTGGGTGGGGCCTTGGGTTCAAACTCTGTGCAAATGTTTAGTTTAAGACTGAATGATTGTATGGAAGCTTTCATACACAGAACTTGAAATTGAACAACCAAATCAAATTATTGCATCCAAGATGATCATACTCCAGTTTTGACCTAATCAAGCTACTGAAATATGATGGTAACTTTTGAAACACTTTCAAGTAACTTGGATTTGCAAACATTATGAACACAATATCTATCATACATACTTCACAACATAATGTTGTAGTTTTTGGATATAACTTCATACTCGGAAACAGGTCAATGTAAGTATATTTATTCACCATGCAGGGTATATCCCTCAGGTTAAGGTCAGGCAGCTCATCATGCTGTAGCCACAACATTTACCTTCCAGAGAACAAGATAACATTCACAGGCAAGAAACAAGTGAATGCTCCATGTGATGAAGATACTGTAGTAGGTTTCTTACTTTAACTGTATTTTCACAGTAGCTAGCTTGTAACAGGAATGCCAGGAATGACGGTGAGTGGGATCATCAGTCTTCTTAACCGTCACAAGCCAGTCATGTTAGTCACTAGTCAGTGATATAGCCGTCATCCTCACTGCACTGCAGACAAAGCAAACCCCATCTATTGTCACTGTGCTGTTTCAACTGGGAGACACAAAAACATACTTCAGAAACATAAAAATGCTTTCAGATTTTGTTCCATACCTTCCTCATATACTAAATTTACACTGAACAAAAATATAAACGCAATATGTAAAGTGTTGGTTCCATGTTTCATGAGCTGAGATAAAAGATCACAGAAATGTTCCATACGCAGAAAAATCTTATTTCTCTGAAATTTTGCGCAGAAATTTGTTTACACTCCTGTTAGTGACTATTTCTCCTTTGCCAAGATAATCCATCCACCTGACAGGTGTGGCATATCAAGAAGCTGGTTAAACAGCATGATCATTACACAGGTGCAACTTGTGCTGGGGAAAATAATAGGCTACACTAATATGTGCAGTTTTGTCACATAACATTGATGTAACGGTCGACGTATGAAGGAGAGGACCAAAGCGCTGCGTGGTAAGTGTTCATCTTGATATTTAACGTGAACACTGAAACAAAAACAATAAACGACAACGTGGAATAACTAAACTGAAACAGTACCGTTTGGACCAAACACTGACACAGATAACAAAACACCCACAACTCAAAAGTGAAACCAGGCTACCTAAGTATGATTCTCAATCAGGGACAACGATTGACAGGTGCCTCTGATTGAGAACCATACCAGGCCGAACACAGCAATCCCAAATCATAGAAAAAAGAACATAGACAACCCACCCAACTCACTCCCTGACCATACTAAATCAAAGACATAATAAAAGATCTAAGGTCAGAACGTGACAATTGATGTCTCAAGTTTTGAGAGTGAGTGCAATTGGCATGCTGAATGGGGGGAATTTCTACCAGAGTTGTTGCCAGAGAATTTAATGTTAATTTCTCTACCACAAGCCACCTGGCAGTACATCCAACCGGCCACACAACCGCAGACCACGTGTAACCACGCCAGCCCAGGACCTGCACATTTGACTTCTTCACCTGCGGGATCGTCTGAGACCAGCCACCCAGACAGCTGATGAAACTGTGGGTTTGCACAACAGAAGTATTTCTGCTCAAACTGTCAGAAACCAGGGAAGCTCATCTGCATGATCGTCGTCCTCACCAGGGTCTTGTCCTGACTGCAGTTCGACGTCGTAACCGACTTCAGTGGGCAAATGCTCACCTTCGATGGCCACTGACACGCTGGAGAAGTGTGGTCTTCACGGATGAATCCCGGTTTCAACTGTTCCAGGCAGTTGGCAGACAGCGTGTACGGCACCGTTAGTGCAAGTTGTTTGTTGATGTCAACGTTGTGAACAGAGTGCCTCATGGTGGCGTTGGGGTTATGGTATGGGCAGACATAAGGTACGGACAACAAACAGAATGGCATTTTATTGATGGGAATTTCAATGCACAGATACCGTGACGAGATCCTGAGGCCCATTGTTGTGCTATTCATCCAAAGGTATCACCTCATGTTTCAGCATGATAATGCACGGCCCATGTCGCAAGGATCTGTACACAATTCCTGGAAGCTGAAAATGTCCCAGTTCTTCTATACTCACCAGACATGTCACCCATTGAGGATGTTTGGGATGCTCTGGATCGACGTGAATGACAGCTTGTTCCAGCTCCTGACAATATCCAGCAACTTCGCACAGCCATTCCACAGGCCACAATCAACAGCCTGGTCAACTCTATGCGAGAGATGTGTCGCACTGCATGAGGCAAATGGTGGTCACACCAGATACTGACTGGTTTTCTGATCCACACCCCTACCTGTTTTGTTAAGGTATCTGTGACCAACAGATGCATATCTGTATTCCCAATCATGTGAAATCCATAGATTAGGGCCTAATGAATTTATTTCAATTGACTAGTTCCTTATATGAACTGTAACTCAGTCAAATCTTTGAAATGGTTGCGTTTATATTTGTGTTCCGTGTAGCTTTAAAGGAGTTCATAACTTTACTCAGTAGGTTTGAGAAGCACACATGTGAACAGGGGCCACCAAAATGATTTGTTATGCATCAAGCGCATAACAGAGCACAAAACTGAAATAAAGGAATACAAACAGTGCTCAAAGGGTGTCACCAAGTGGTTTAAAGAAAGGGACAAGTCAATTGAAATAAAGGACATTAGTGCAGATATTATTCTACAGAATATACAGAATATACCAAAACCATTGAAATCGTAGATTTTAGGAACTGTTTTATGCACTTAAGTATACAGGCATTTCTGATACACTGAGTGACACACAAAGTGCAAATTAAATCAAAAAGATATGCTAGGGCAACATTATATTAGCGATGTCCTTTATACAAATAATGTAAAAATAGCCTTTTCTTGTGTGCATTACCTTTTATTTGAGTACTTTTGAAATCCTTAGATATACAGTGAGCTCCAAATGTATTGGGACAGTGACATCTTTCATTTGAGGGTAAATTCATCCATATACGGTGAACCGTTTAGAAATTACAGCACTTTTGGTACAGAGTCCCCCCATTTACAGTTCTATTGGGCACAAAATAACCTGAAACAACCAAAACCAAGATCAAATACATCCAACAAGTGACTTCAAAATGACACAACACATTATTTACCATTCATTTCTACTGGGCACAAAACAATCTGAAACACAACCAAAACAAACAGCTAATTATTTTCAACAAGTTTGTAGAGTCACAAGCTTGATGTAATCATTGTGTGCTAGGAATATGGGACCAAATACTAAACATTTGACAACTTTAATACACATACAAGTGAATTTGTTCCAATACTTTTGGTCCCCTAAAATGGGTGGGTGGGGGGGTAAAAATGGATGTAATTTCTAAACGGTTCACCTGATATGAAAATAAATAAATACCCTCAAATTAAAGCTGACAGTCTGCACTTCAACCTCATAGTCATTGTGTCATTTCAAATCCAAAGTGCTGGAGTACAGAGCCAAAACAACAACAAATGTGTCAATGTCCCAATACGTTTTGAGCTCACTGTACATTCAAAAGTGCATTGACGACATCTGGTTTTGCAAGTCAAAATGCTATTTTTAAAAATACAGTACAGAAAGTGAGATATAGCCTAAGGCAACTTGTGAACACGCACGCGCACACAGAGGGCAAATAAAGCGAACAAAAGTGTATAACACATTTCTGGAAGTGCTAGAACAAGACCAAACACTTAGTCCACAACCAGCACATACACATTTAACACTATAGGGGTGGATACAAAAGTGAAATAATTGACTAAATTAACAAAATATAAAAACCAATACTTCGTGGTGGTGGCATTCTACATTTAGAGAATGAGAAAAGAAATATCTAAAACCTCCAAGGCAGAAAGATTGAGAAAGATCTCAAAACAAATGTAAAACGTTGCTGATTCACCGAACATGGAAAAGTATAGGCTATATAAAAATCATAAAAATGAAGATCCATTTAAAATAGTGTCATTACTTCTCAATGAGCCAGTGCATATGAAAAGGGGAAAATATATAAGAATGCCATAGACATTTTAAAATACGCAAATATATATGAAATGACAGCCTTTTGTGCATATCTTAGTCATCTCCATACAAAGCTAGCTGTCACAGAGAGGTCAGAGCCAGAGAAGAACAACAAGCTGAGCCACTTCTTTCAATACTAGCACCTCTACAACAGCCCTGGGGAGGGGACAGACATCTGCCGCAAGACAGGAAACACCTCAAGTCGTCTGAGGTGTTACTGCAAGTCATACACCTTAACAACACCAACAACACTCTGATACTTCCTGGAAGCCACACTAAGAGCATAAATTAAACTTAGGCACAGATCTAGGATCAGCTTGTCCTCCTCAAATCCTAACTTTAAACATTGGGGAGGGGAATACAAAACTGACCAAAGATCAATCTCTAGAGGCAACTGCATTAGGAGAAGATGTTACAGGGCCTCCAGGCTTCCCTTGTTCAACGAGTCCACTGTTCCTCTGGCAGAATAGAATAACGTCTTTGCGAGACATGCGTGCAATTGAACTGAGCTGTTAATGAGACATCTTGCACAATATTATTGTTGTACTGAATGCGGCAGAGTATCTTAACTGTACAGCGCATTGGGGAGCAAGGACCTGAGGGGAGACCTGCTGTGTGCAGTCTGCTGCTGACTGTGGATCAGTTGAGGATCTACAAAACATTCATAATAGTATGGCTTTCCTCTTTGGCCAATGATCCAAGAACAGTTTAAGAGCAACAGGGAAGTGTTAACAAATGGCCAGTCTCTTTAGCTGCTCATCCAAAAACAGTTGATGTGTAATATGAAGGATTCATTACAAATATGGTGGGTATATTTGGCTGCAGTTGATCCCAAAACAGCTGAGGGTCAACAGAAGAGACATCACAAAATGGCCACTTGACAGACAGTGTCTTCGGCTGCTGCTGATCTGAGGACAATTCTAGTGCAACAGGCACACATCAGGAGGCATTCTAACTCGTCTGTTGCTGACTCTGGATCCGCTCCAGCTTGTTCTTACAAACGTGGAAGTAGGTGGAGAGACTCTTGTTCTCGTCCAACAGTTTGTTGTGTTCCTGAATCAGACGGGACGTGTTCTGCTGCTGCCTCTCATCCTGGTGCAGCTCAGAGATCAGCTCCTTCCTACACATCACCACCACAAAGGGAGAGAGAACATGTTTAGTGTTTAGGTAGCCTATATTCACTGTAACTGTGCAATAAATGACTACACAGTAAAATACTATACAGTTTTGGAAACAAATTCTAATGAATTTACTCATGTTAAGGGTAACTGGTATCACAACAGATACAACAAGTAAACCAGTAAGTCATTAGTCACACTAGAGTACAGTGCCATCTGAGGTACAGTGTCTGCAAATTGGATGAACATCTTCTGTCAAAGCATAGGGAGGCTGGTAAATATTAATTTATTTGAAATTGTGCAGGATGAAAACTCAAGATGCACCATCTCTTTTTCAAGAGTACCCCCCCCTCCAAAAAAAACGGTTCCAAGAATAATATACAATTACTGTTTAACAATAATAACAATGAAATAATAATAATAAAAAACTGAAACTTACATTTACACCATAAAAAGTTGTGAACTACTAAGGCCTAAAACGAATAAAAACAACTCCTACAACTACTAAGAAGAACTAAATACCTATAATTAATATACATAAATAATGTGACTTAAGTGACTGTGAATATATTCAGTGCCTTCAGAAAGTATTTATACCCCTTGACATATTCCACATTTTGTTGTGTTACAGCCTGAATTCAAAATTCATATTTATTTATTTAACCAGGTAGGCTAGTTGAGAACAAGTTCTCATTTACAACTGCAACCTGGCCAAGAGTAGAACAAAGCAATTTGAAACATACAACAACACAGAGTTACACATGGAACAAACATACAGTCAATAATACAGTAGAAAAAGTCTATATACAGTGTGTGCAAATGTGGTAAGATAAGGGAGGTAAGGCAATAAATAGGCCATGGTGGCGAAGCAATTACAATATACCAATTAAACACTGGAGTGAATGATGTGCAGAAGATGAATGTGCAAGTAGAGATACTCGATACTATAAGATGTACTGTACGGTAGTGGCCAAAAGTTTTGAGAATGACACAAATATTAATTTTCACAAAGTAGAGATACTGGGGTGCAAAGGAGCAAGACAAATAAATCAATTCAGTATGGGGATGAGGTAGTTGGACCGGGTATATTACAGATGGGCTATGTACAGGTGCATTGATCTGTGAGTTGCTCTGACAGATGATGCCTAAAGCTAGTGAGGGAGATATGAGTCTCCAGCTTCAGTGATTTTTGCAGTTCGTTCCAGTCATTGGCAGCAGAGAACTGGAAGGAAAGGCGTCCAAATGAGGAATTGGCTTTGGGGGTGACGAGTGAGACATACTTTCTGGAGCGAGTGTTACGGGTGGGTGCTGCTATGGTGACCAGTGAGCTGAGATAAGGCAGGGCTTTACCTAGCAGACTTGTAAATGACCTGGAGCCAGTGGGTTTGACGACGAGTATGAAGTGAGGGCCAGCCAATGAGAGCGTACAGGTTGCAAGGGTGGGTAGTATATGGGGCTTTGGTGACAAAACGGATGGCACTGTGATAGACTGTATCCAATTTGTTGAGTAGAGAGTTGGAGGCTATTTTGTAAATTACATCACCGAAGTCGTGAATCGGTAGGATGGTCAGTTTTACGAGGGTATGTTTGGCAGCATGAGTGAAGGATGCATTGTTGCGAAATAGGAAGCTGATTCTAGATTTAATTTTGGATTGGAGAAGCTTAATGTGAGTCTGGAAGGAGAGTTTACAGTCTAACCAGACACCTAGGTATTTGTAGTTGTCCACATATTCTAAGTCTGAACCATCCAGAGTAGTGATGCTGGATGGGTGGGCAGGTGCGGGCAGCGATCGGTTGAAGAGCATGCATTTAGTTTTACTAGCATTTAAGAGCAGTTGGAGGCCACGGAAGGAGAGTTGTATGGCATTGAAGCTTGTCTGGAGGTTGGACACAGTGTCCAAAGAAGGGCCAGACGTATACAGAATGGTGTCATCTGCGTAGAGGTGGATCAGAGAATCACCAGCAGCAAGAGCGACATCATTGATGTATACAGAGAGTTGGTCCGAGAATTGAACCCTGTGACGCCCCCATAGAGACTGCCAGAGGTCCAGACAACAGGCCCTCCGATTTGACACACTGAACTCTATCAGAGAAGTAGTTGGTGAACAAGGTGAGGCAGTCATTTGAGAAACCAAGGCTGTTGAGTCTGCTGATAAGAATGTGGTGATTGACAGAGTCGAAAGCCTTGGCCAGGTCGATGAATACGGCTGCACAGTAATGTCTCTTATCGATGGCGGTCATGATATTGTTTAGGACCTTGAGCGTGGCTGAGGTGCACCCATGACCAGCTCTGAAACCAGATTGCATAGCGGAGAAGGTATGGTGGGATTCGAAATGGTCGGTTATCTGTTTGTTAACTTGGCCTTTGAAGACCTTAGAAATGCAGGGTAGAATAGATATAGGTCTGTAGCAGTTTAGGTCAAGAGTGTCTCCCCCTTTGAAGAGGGGGATGATTGTGGCAACTTTCCAATCTTTGGCAATCTCAGATGATCCGAAAGAGAGGTTGAACAGGCTAGTAATAGGGTTTGCAATAATTTCGGCAGATAATTTTAGAAAGAGAGGGTCCAGATTGTCTAGCCCGGTTGATTTGTAGGGGTCCAGATTTTGCAGCTCTTTCAGAACATCAGCTATCTGGATTTGGGTGAAGGAGAAATGGGTAGGCTTGGGCGAGTTGCTGTGGGGGGTGCCGGGCAGTTGACCGGGGTAGGGGTAGCCAGGTGGAAAGCATGGCCAATGCTTATTGAAATTCTCAATTATAATGGATTTATCGGTGGTGACAGTGTTTCCTAGCCTCGGTGCAGTGGGCAGCTGGGAGGAGGTGATCTTATTCTCCATGGACTTTACAGTGTCCCAGGACTTATTTGAGTTTGTGCTACAGGATGCAAATTTCTGTTTAAAAAAGCTAGCCTTAGCTTTCCTATTGGTTCCTAACTTCCCTGAAAAGTTGCAAATCACGGGGGCTATTTGATGCTAATGCAGTACGCCACAGGATGTTTTTGTGCTGGTCAAGGGCTGTCAGTTCTGTAGTGAACCAAGGGCTATATCTGTTCCTGGTTCTACATTTTTTGAATGGAGCATGCTTATTTAAGATGGTGAGGAAGGCACTTTTAAAGAATGACCAGGCATTCTCTACTGACAGGATGAGGTCAATATCATTCTAGGATACCCTGTCCAGGTCGATTAGAAAGGCCTGCTCGCTGAACTGTTTTAGGGAGCATTTGACAGTGATGAGGGATGGTCGTTTGACCGCAGACCCATTACGGTTGCAGGCAATGAGGCAGTGATCGCTGAGATCTTGGTTGAAAACAGCAGAGGTGTATTTTGCGGGCAGGTTGGTTAGGATGATATCTATGAGGGTGCCCGTGTTAACGGATTTGTGGTTGTACCTGGTAGGTTCATTGATAATCTGTGTGAAATTGAGGGCATCAAGCTTAGGTTGTAGGATGACCGGGGTGTTAAGCATGTCCCAGTTTAGGTCACCTAGCAGCACGAGCTCTGAAGATAGATGGGGGCAATCAAAAATGAATTCAACAGATTTTTTTCTCAACCATCTATGCACAATACCCCATAATGACAAAGTGAAAACATGTTTTTAGAAATGTTTGCAAATGTATTGAAAATGAAATACAGAAATAACTCATATAGATAAGTATTTCCCACTCCTTTTCTATGACACTCCAAATTGAGGTCAGGTGCAAACGATTTCTAGAGTTTCCAAGAGCACAATGGTCTCCATCATTGGGAAATTGAAAAATTATGGAACTACCCAGACTCTGCCTAGAGCTAGCAGAAGGAGTTTAGTCAGGGAAGTGAGCAAGAACCCAATGACCACTGGCTAAGATGGGAGAACCTGTCAGAAGAGGAGTCTCCACAGCACCAATCTGGGGTTTTTGGGAGAGTGGCCAGACGGAATCCACTCCTGAGAAAAGGCACATGACAACACACCTGCAGTTTGCAAAAAGGTACTTGAAAGACTCTTGAGATTATCAGGCAAAATATTCTGTGGTCTGATGAGACAAGAACTGTACTATTTGGCCTGAATGCACAGCACTATGTCTGGAGAAAAACAGCCACAGCTCTTCACCAGTCTCTCTACCATGAAGCATGGCGGTGGAAACATCATGCTATGGGGATGCTTTTCAGTGGCAGGAAATGGAAGACGGGTAAGGATAGAGGGAACAATGAATTGAGCCAAATACAGGTATATACTTGGATAAGAACCTGCTTCAAAGTGCAAACAACTTTATACTGGGGCGACGATATACGTTCCAACAGGACAATGACCCTAAGCATACAGCCAAAGCAATGCTTGAATGGCTTCCGAAAAAGATCTGAAAGTCCTTGAGTGGCCTAGCCAAAGCCCAGACTTGAATCCCAAAGAAAATCTGTGGAATGGCTTGAAGATTGCTGTTCACTGCCACTCCCTATATAATTTAACAGATCTAGAGAACATCTGCAAGTAAGAATAGGAGAAAATCCCCAAATTCAGATGTGTAAAGCTGATACAGACATACCCAAGATGACTCAAAAAGCTGTAAATTGCCTCCAAACGTGCTTCTACAAAGTATTAACTCAGGGATGTGAATATTTACAGTACCAGTCTAAAGTTTTAGACAAACCTACTCATTCTAGGGTTTTTCTTTAATTGTACTATTTTCTACATTGTAGAATATTAGTGAAGACCATCAAAACTATGAAATAACACATATGGAATAATTTAGTAACCAAAAAAGTATTAACAAATAAAAATATATTTGAGATTCTTCAAAGTAACTTCACTTTTCCTTGATGACAGCTTTGCACACTCTTGACATTCTCTCAACCAGCTTCATGAGGTAGTCAAATAAAGGTAAACCCTGGAATAAGTAGGTGTGTCCAAACTTTTGACTGGTACTGTATGTAAAAAATGTATTTTTGTATTTTACTTTCTTTTAAATTTGCTAAAATTAAAAAAGCATGTTTTTTTACTTTGTGAATATGGGGTATAGTGTGTAGATGGGTGAGAGAAAAAAAGCAATTAAATCGATTTTGAATTCAAGGCTTTTCGACAACAAAATGAATAAGTCAAGGGGTATGAATACTTTCTGAAGGCACTGTATATATGGTAATATGTGACATACTTTCTTTGGGTGAGAAGGGTGATTTCAGTCTGCACTTTAAGGTACTCCTGGGCCATTCTGCAGTGCTGCTCAAACACAGCCATGGACTCTTTGGAGTTAGAGAATGGGGCCAGGGGCTAAACACAACCCAGAAACACACATCACCGTCATGCACTTACAATTTATCACAATGTTCTTATTGTACATTATTTAACTTCTTTAACATATTTCATATTTCAAGTAGAGGACACATGAAATCCCCCAAAAGGTAGTAAGTAAGCTTTTAGATAGTGTATCAAATGTGACTGGTTGGTTATCAGGATCAGTCAGCATTGAAGATGAATGGAGAAAGATCTCCCCATTCCTGCAGTACCTGCAGCTGGTGATCCAGTGTCAGATATGCCATGGGGATGGAGCTGTCCAAACCATTCATATCTGAAGACATAGAAAACATACTGGTAAGTATGACATGTTTACTGTATGTTGTATGGTACTGCCCCCTGGTGAGCACTGCAGTGACAATGTGTCAGACATACAGTAGATTCCGGTCATATAACATATCCTGTAAGCTGGGTCTATTACGACAACCAAAACTAAATAGGGCCCATACCTGTGGGACTGATAGGCACCCTCAGCTCTGGCCCCGATTGGCCAGCACATTGCCCTTTGATCTCAGTGGGGGCAG
Organism: Oncorhynchus masou masou; assembly: GCF_036934945.1. Classification (NCBI taxonomy): domain Eukaryota; kingdom Metazoa; phylum Chordata; class Actinopteri; order Salmoniformes; family Salmonidae; genus Oncorhynchus; species Oncorhynchus masou. The sequence continues at coordinate 41,833,470 of NC_088232.1, read as the reverse complement.
GACTCTGGGTACGCTCACGATCAGGCAGGCTCTCCACACTAGCCCTTCTGGACGAGGGCAGGCTGGGGCGTAATGTTCCCCCCTGAGAAGGAACATGAACAGCATGAACATTGGTATGGATGAGATAACTTAATACTCCAACTATATCTGCATCACCTTTGATTGTTTAAATTGAAGTGGAAATCTAGCTTCAATGCTTTTCAGGGTGTCATCTCTCCCTTGACAGTTTGTTCTGTGTTCCATGTTGCTTTCAGTTCGGTAGCTGTTGATAGTGTTGTCTGCATAGGAACCTACAGAAGAGACAATGGCGTTTTCAATCTGTTTTTACAGAAACTGCTACAATAACAGAATCTTCTGAATTTCATGAATATGCATTTTGAAAGCAATTACTACATAGCACAATGTTAGTACAATGTAAAGTGATACTTGTCAACAACTGTTAATAAAATCTGTCAACCTTCACAGAGTATTTAAATCTATGGGACTGGCCTGTGCTTGTGGCTGAGGATGAGCCACTCCTACTGTTGCCTGGACACTGGTGAGGGTACTGGAGAGGCTCATCAGATCCTGGGAAGTACTGCATACACATGGAGGAAGAGTACACAATGCTAAACAGGAATCACAGATCTAAAATCAAACTCTCATAAACTGCGGAAGAGACACCATTTGATAATAACTAAGAAATAAGCTGCAGGTTTTTACTAACATTACTAACATATTAGTGCTGTGAATGTGAAGTTCTGACCTCATGGGTCTGTGGGGTTTTCCAGTACTGTACCTTCATGAGGCTTGCCATGGTGTTCCTGACCTCCTCCATGGAGGGCCTCTGGGAAGGGTCTTTGTCCCAGCAGTGTGTCATCAGATTCTCGATTGGCTCCGGGAGGTCCTTTATCAGGGGGGGCCGAGTCCCTGATAACCCATACAAGAGAATGGCATGTCAGTGGGGGAATATCAATAGCCTAAAGTGGCTTCCTCTACTCATCTTCAACAACTAGGTAAGATTTTCTTTCAAACCTATATTCCACTTCACTACACAGACATTTTGCGGTTTTGGTTTTATTCCTCTGTGTGTACGTAACTACACTAAGCGTCTATGGCTCTGTGACCTCTCACCTCTGTGCACGGCCCACATGATGCAGAAGGCCGATCCTCCAATCTCGTCAAAGGGCTTCCTGCGAGTGATCCCCTCCCACAAGATGATGCCCCAGCTGAACACATCACACTTCTCACTGTAGTTACTGCCTGGACAACAGAGTCACAGAGAGATACAGGTGAGTGAAGGAATACAGGTCAGAGTGAGATCCTAGATTGTTCTATTGGTGAAACAGAGAGACTTGGTGCTTGGTCCATTTTGGTCTTCTGATTTTGAATGAAAGGAGGAAAACCCCTTGCTAAAGGTTACTTGCCTTCAAACACTTCTGGTGCCATCCAGGCTGCACTTCCTTTGTTGTTGGTCATGTGTGTCTGGATGTCACAGGCTGTCCCAAAGTCGCAGATCTTCAACACTGTGCCACCCTGTACAAGTAGCAGACTGAAACACGTGGCTATGGTTTAGGTTCAGAGAGTACAACCTCATTAACCTCCAGAAGTCTAAGCTGTTGGGGGGAATTGTTTTGCGAAGGCGGCCTTAACATGGATCATTTAACAACAACAACAACTACTACAACTACAACTACTACTACAACTACAACTACTACTACTACTACTACTACTACAGCCCATAGAAACACACTGAATAACACACACATTTAAAAAAAGACTGTCAAACAAATAAAACATAAGCAATAAGGTTTTGAAGTGTCTGTCCTATATCTAGGAGATATAAGAAAGCTCAGAAAATATTTTAGTTTTTTTGGACACATATTTAACCCCTTATTTTTTGTTGGCACAAAACTACCTCCATTTGTTTGTATGGGTTACCTTCAGACAAGTCCCATGGCACTTGCGGGGGTCATAGAGCAAACGTGAGTCTCTCCTTTCCATAGTGGGGGCATATTAGTTTGTAGCGCAAATGGTTCAGACGCTACAGACAGAAGTTGGCACATCAGCTTAACCAACTTCAGACGGGTCCGGTGACAATTGTGGGGGTTATAGAGCAATGAGAGTGTCATGAGTCTCCCCTTTCCATAGAGTGGTCATAATAGTTTGACGATACAGACATTTCGGACGCTTCTGACATTTTAGTGAGACTAGCGATTTTCAGGATGTCTCATGATCTGAAAAACACAGCTGTAGCTCAGCCACTTTCCACCCCAGATGCAGGAGGCTGACATTGCAGTGGATTGAGATCCAGCCTATGCAAAAAAACTTATATCTCTTGCTTAAACTGACGGATTCTGATGGGATTTAAAAAATGTTACTTAGATGTGTTAATAGACTCTTCAGGATTAATTATACAGTACCAGTCAAAAGTTTGGACACAGCGACTTATTCAAGGGTTTTTCTTTATTTTTTTTACTATTTTCTACATTGTAGAAAAATAGTGAAGACATCAAAACTATGGAATAACACATACAGAATCATGTAGTAACCAAAGAAAGTGTTAAACTAATCAAAAAATATTTTAGATTCTTCAAAGTAGCCACCCTTTGCCTTGATGACAGCTTTGCACACTCTTGGCATTCTCTCAACCAGCTTCACCTGGAATGCTTTTCCAACAGTCTTGAAGGAGTTCCCACATATGGTGAGCACTTGTTGGTTGCTTTTCCTTCACTCTGCAGTCCAACTCATCCCAAACCATCTCAATTGGGTTGAGGTCGAGTGATTGTGGAGGCCAGGTCAGCTGATGCAGCCCTCATCACTCTCCTTCTTGGTCAAATAGCCCTTACACAGCCTGGAGGTGTGTTGGGTCATTGTCCTGTTGAAAAAACAAATGACAGCCCCACTAAGTGCAAACCAGATGGGATGGTGTATCGCTGCAAAATGCTGTGGTAGCCATGCTGGTAAAGTGTGCCTTCAATTCTAAATAAATCACTGACAGTATCACCAGCAAAGCACCCCCACACCATCACAGCTTCTCCTCCATGCTTCACGGTGGGAACCACACATTCAGAGATCATCCGTTCACCTAATCTGCTTCTCACAAAGACATGGTGGCTGGAACCAGAAATCTCACATTTGGACCAAAGGACAGATTTCCACCAGTGTAATGTCCATTGCTCATGTTTCTTGGCTCAAGCAAGTCTCTTCTTCTTATTGGTGTTGTTGTGATGTTGGTACCATTAATGTGATGACAATTATTTTTTCAAACCAATTAACTATGTTTAATTATTACGATGATTAAACTAATCATGTAACAATAAACTCATTAGCAATCTTGGGTCACCACGGAAAAAGTTTGTTTAATGAGTTACCGTTTCCCAAATTAACTCTACAGATATAAATATATCGTTATACCAGTCATCATTATTACCTCATCAGTCGTTGACTTCAAATCTGCACCAACCCTAGTCTCCAGGATGAATCAACGATACACAAATTGGCTTATTTATTTAGTTAGTAAATAAATAATTAACATAGAATTACATAAACACACACAGCATAGATTATACATTGGTTACTAACATGATGCAATGAAAAGTCCCTAGTGGACTAACCCGATATGATGGCTGGTTACATTATTTTTTTATTATTTTTTATTTAACCTTTTTTAAACTAGGCAAGTCAGTTAAAAACAAATTCTTATTTAAAATGACAGCCTACCGGGGAACAGTGGCAGAATGACTTTTTTTTACCTTGTTAGCTCAGGGATTCGATCCAACAACCTCTTCCAGAGGTGTACCACAGGGTGTTCAGTGGGCCTTAGTCTTCACTCTGTTTGTTTAGAATAGATACCCTAGAGCAAGTATTCCCAAACTGGGGTATGTGCAATGCAGTTGGGGGTACGCCAAATAAAAATGTGATTCACATTTATTTTTAAATAATGTTTTTTTTCCTTCACATTTTCAAACAGTATATTTATATTTTCCATACCATTGTATACCATTGTGGAGGACGTCATTCTTCCTGCTTCCACGGATATGGCTGGGACAATGCTGGGGGAAAAGGCCAAAAAAAACTATAGACAATGTCTTCATCAAACAACACTGTTTCACAACGCATCAGTGACATGGCAGGAGATGTTTTGAAACAATTACTGCTTCGCATACAAGCCAGTGAATTATACGCATTACAGCTGGATGAGTCAACAGGCGTGGCGGACCTGGCACAGCTCCTGGTAAATGTCCGTTACGTTTATGGGGGGGTCAATTAAGGAAGACATCCTTTTCTGCAAACCACAGAAAATCAGGACAACATGAGAGGATATTTTTAAAGTACTGGACATCTTTGTGACATCAAATGGACTTTGGTGGTCAAGACGTGTTGGTATCTGTACTGATGGCGCAAAAGCCATGTGCCACGCCCTGACCATAGAGAGACTTTTTATTCTCTATTTTGGTTAGGTCGTGGTGTGACTAGGGTGGGTAATCTAGTTCATTTTATTTTTTATGTTGGCCTGGTATGGTTCCCAATCAGAGCAGCTGTTTAGCCTCGTCTCTGATTGGATCATATTTCGGCAGCCATTTCCCCACGTTTTTTTTGTGGGATCTTGTTTTTGTGTTGTTGCCTGTGAGCACTCCAGAAAGTCACGTTTCGTTTATTCTTTATTGTTTTTTTGCGGTTCACTTCAACTAAAATATGTCGAACCGATTTCACGCTGCGCTTTGGTCCGAGTGTGATTAGGACAATCGTGACAGAAGATCCCACCACAACAGGACCAAGCAGTGTGCCCAGGAGGAGAAGGTATCCTGGGCTTGGGAGGAGACCAAGGAGGAGAAGATATCCTGGACTTGGGAGGAAATTATGGCAGGAGACGAAAGCCTTCCTTGGAAGCAGACGCAAGGAGAGAAGGGAGGACAGTGACAACGCCGGGGTTCGCGGCCACATAGAAAGCCCAAATGAGTCTGGGAGAAGAGGGAGAAATTGGAGGAGAGTGACCGGAGAGAGTCAGAGACCGTCAGTGGGTTGACGGGCCGCCCCCAGGTGGTAAGGGTAGGCAACAACATCTCCACCCCGCTGATCCTCAACACTGGGGCCCCACAAGGGTGCGTTCTGAGCCCTCTCCTGTACTCCCTGTTCACCCACGACTGCGTGGCCACACACGCCTCCAACTCAATCATCAAGTTTGCGGACGACACAACGTGGTAGGCTTGATTACCAACAACGACGAGACGGCCTACAGGGAGGAGGTGAGGGACCTCGGAGTGTGGTGTCAGGAAAATAACCTCACACTCAACGTCAACAAAACGAAGGAGATGATTGTGGACTTCAGGAAACATCAGAGGGAACACCCCCCTATCCACATCGATGGAAGAGTAGTGGAGAGGGTAGTAAGTTTTAAGTTCCTCGGCATGCACATCACAGAAAAACTGAATTGGTCCACCCACACAGACAGCATCGTGAAGAAGGCGCAGCAGCACCTCTTCCACCTCAGGAGGCTGAAGAAATTCGGCTTGTCACCAAAAGCACTCACAAACTTCTACAGATGCACAATCGAGAGGATCCTGGCGGGCTGTATCACTGCCTGGTACGGCAACTGCTCTGCCCACAACCGTAAGGCTCTCCAGAGGGTAGTGAGGTCTGCACAACGCATCACCGGGGGCAAACTACCTGCCCTCCAGGACACCTACACCACCCGATGTCACAGGAAGGCCATAAAGATCATCAAGGACAACAACCACCCGAGCCACTGCCTGTTCACCCCGCTATCATCCAGAAGGCGAGGTCAGTACAGGTGCATCAAAGCTGGGACCGAGAGACTGAAAAACAGCTTCTATCTCAAGGCCATCAGACTGTTAAACAGCCACCACTAACATTGAGTGGCTGCTGCCAACACACTGACTCAACTCCAGCCACTTTAATAATGGGAATTGATGGGAAATGATGTAAAATATATCACGAGCCACTTTAAAAAATGCTACCTAATATAATGTTTACATACCCTACATTATTCATCTCATATGTATACCTATATACTGTACTCTATATCATCGACTGCATCCCTATGTAATACATGTATCACTAGCCACTTTAACTATGCCACTTTGTTTACATACTCATCTCATATGTATATACTGTACTCGATACCATCTACTGTATCTTGCCTATGCTGCTCTGTACCATCACTCATTCATATATCTTTATGGACATATTCTTTATCCCCTTACACTTGTGTGTATAAGACAGTAGTTTTGGAATTGTTAGTTAGATTACTTGTTGGTTATTACTGCATTGTCGGAACTAGAAGCACAAGCATTTCGCTACACTCGCATTAACATCTGCTAACCATGTGTATGTGACAAATAAAATTTGATTTGATTTTGATGTATGATGCACGACATTCGCCCTAAGGAGCGTGTTATCAGTCTGATGCCACCTGAGTCAGCTCTCTGTACTTGTCCTGAGGAGCGCGCTATCAGTCTGATGCCACCTGAGTCAGCTCTCTGTACTTGTCCTGAGGAGCGCGCTATCAGTCTCGTAAAATCTGTGCCAGATCCACGCACCAGGCACACTTCAGTGAAAATGGTTAACTTTGTTAAAGCAAGGCCCCTGAACTCTTGTGTATTTTCTGCATTATGCAATGATATGGGCAGCGACCATGTAACGCTTTTACAACATACAGAAATATGCTGGTTATCAAGGGACAGAAATGTGATATGTGCTGGTTATCAATTCTTTTTTTGCTGAGTTTAGGATTTTACATGTATTTTTTTCTCACCTTTATTTAACCAGGTAGGCTAGTTGAGAACAAGTTCTCATTTGCAACTGAGATAAACTGGCCAAGATAAAGCAAAGCAGTTCGACACACACAACAACACAGATTATAGGGACTCTCCACAACTATATTCAATGTGCGGGACAAAATTTAGGCTATGATTAAGAAGTTGGAGCTATTTTCTGTCTGCATTAACAAGGACAACACAGGTCTTTCCATCATTGTATGATTTTTTGCTTGCAAATTAACTCAAGCTTACGGACAATGTCAAATGTGATATAGCGAAGCACCTGAGGGAACTTACTCACATACTGTTCCGAAACGGATGACACAAACAACTGGTTTCTTTATCCCTTTCAGGGAGACAGGACGGACAGCTGATCATCCTCACAATGGCAGACCACGTGTAACAACACCTGCACAGGGTAGGTACATCCGAACATCACACCTGCGGGACAGATACAGGATTGCAACAACAACTGCCCGAATTACACCAGGAACACACAATCCCTCCATCAGTGCTCAGACTGTCCGCAATAGGCTGAGAGAGGCTGGACTGAGGGCTTGTAGGCCTGTCGTAAGGCAGGTCCTCACCAGACATCACCGGCAACAACGTCGCCTATGGGCACAAACCCACCGTCGCTGGAACAGACAGGACTGGCAGAAAGTGCTCTTCACTGACGAGTTACGGTTTTGTCTCACCAGGGGTGATGGTCGGATTCACGTGTATCGCTGAAGGAATGAGCATTACACAAAGGCCTGTACTCTGGCGCGGGATCGATTTGTAGGTGGAGGGTCCGTCAGGTTCTGGGGTGGTGTGTCACAGAATCATCGGACTGAGCTTGTTGTCATTGCAGGCAATCTGAACCCTGAGCGTTACAGGGAAGACATCCCCCTCGATCAAGTGATACCCTTCCTGCAGGCTCATCCTGACATGACCCTCCAGTATGACAATGCCACCAGCCATACTGCTTGTTCTGTGCGTGATTCCCTGCAAGACAGGAATGTCAGTGTTCTGCCATAGCCAGCGAAGAGCCCGGATGTCAATCCCATTGAGCACGTATGGGACCTGTTGGATCGGAGGGTGAGGGCTAGAGCCACCCCCCCCCCCAGAATGGTCCGGGAACCTGCAGGTGCCTTGGTGGAAGAGTGGGGTACCATCTCACAGCAAGAACTGGTGCAGTCCATGAGGAGGAGATGCACTGCAGTACTGGTGGCCACACCAGACACTGACTGTAACTTTTGATTTTGACCCCCCCTTTGTTCAGGGACACATTATTCCATTTCTGTTGGGCACATGTCTGTGGAACTTGTTCAGTTTACGTCATAGTTGTTGAATCTTGTTATGTTCATACAAATATTTACACATGTTAAGTTTGCTGAAAATAAACGCAGTTGACAGTGAGAGGACATTTCTTTTTTTGCTGAGCTCATTTACGACCGTCATAAAACTGCCTAACTCCATCCCTCTCCCCCTCTGTGGGAGAGAGAGGGCGCTGTAGGGCTGACCCACTGTAACCTGATCCTTCGGATCTGCACAGGAAAGTCATGAGTGTCCTTTAGTTGTGGTTTCTTTGCAGTAGTTCGACCATGAAGGCCTGATTCACGCAGTCTCCTCTGAACAGTTGATGTTGAGATGTGTCTGTTACTGGAACTCTGTGAAGCATTTATTTGAGGTGCAATCTGAGGTGCAGTTAACTCTAATGAACTTATCCTCTGAGGCAGAGGTATCTCTGGGTCTTCCTTTCCTGTGGGTCTTCCTTTTCCAGACCCTTTCCTGGGTCTTCATGAGAGCCAGTTTCATCATAGCGTTTGATGGTTTTTGGAACTGCACTTGAAGAAATTTTAAAAGTTCTTAATTTTCCGAATTCACTGACCTTCATGTCTTAAAGTAATGATGGACTTTTCTTATTTGAGCTGTTCTTGACATAATGGACTAGGTCTTTTACCAAATAGGGCTATATTTTGTATACCAAACCTACCTTGTCACAACACAACTGATTGTCTCAAACACATTAAGGAAATAAATTCCACAAATTAATTTTTAACAAGGCACACCTGTTAATTGAAATGCATTCCAGGTGACTACCTCATGAAGCTGGTTGAGAGAATGCCAATGCGCAAAGCTGTCATCAAGGCAAAGGGTGGTTCATTTGAAGAATCTCAAATATATTTGATATATATTTCAAATATATTTTATAAATGATTTGTTAAACACTTTTTTAGTTACTACAAGATTCCATGTGTCATTTCATAATTGTGATGTCTTCACTATTATTCTACAATGGAGAAATGAGTAAAAATACAGAAAAACCCTTGAATGTGTAGGTGTGTCCAAAATTTTGACTGGTACCATATATACATTTTTTTTTAAAGTACTGTAAACAGATTGCAAAATTCTGGTAACTTTGCCACAATTCCCTGGCTTTCCAGAAATCTTGGTTGGAGGACTCCTGAATTTTCTGCTTATTCCCTCGTAATTCCAGGGATCTTCCCACCAGGATTTCTGGAAAACTGAGGAAATTTGGGAAAGTTCCTGGAATTTTGCAACCCTGAAACAGGCAGTTAAGCAACAGCACAAACAAAAGGGCCATACTTGGGTGGTTTGAGGTCTCTGTGAATGAGGGCCTTGGGTTTCATGGCGTGGAGATAGGATACACCCTGAGCACACTGCAGACACCAGCTCATAGCGTGGGATGCACTGTACTGGGGCAGGGGCTCAGCTCCATGCAGCACTTGGAATGGACAGACAACACAGTCAAGAAAGAGAGAGAAAGAGAGAGAGAAAGAGAGAGAGAGAGAGAAAGAGAGAGAGAGAAAGTCGGGTGGGGCGCACAGAACAGACAGAGATACAATATTAACATGGTAACTGGCACAGACCCTCACAGATCATGATTGAACAATGCCATACAGTAAGAATCCCTTGCACAACCACACTGAACTAGACAGAACTATAGTGGGAGATTGATACATTGTTAAATGCACTTTGACTAAGATGAGGGATTCAAGCTATGGTTAGCAAATAGAAGTACTAACAATACACTTATTGAAATAGCTAAGAAATTACATGAAAGAAAATACTATGTTGAAATGAAGCTGAATTGATTTCTTACCATTGTATAAGGAGCCACCCTCAGCATATTCCATAACAAGACACACCTGTGTGAGAATGTTACAATCATTTTGATAAAAAGGGAAAAACACTTAGTGTATGAGATTGCAAACGTGGTGTTAATATAGAGGAAAATCTGTAGACCTATTAAATGAATAATAAATCACTAATAAATGAATAATTACGCATGGGCCTAAAGTATATAATTGAACACCAGGCAAATCATACTAAGAAGACAACTCTCCTGAATGTACTCACTGGATTATCACATGAGCCATAGAGCTTGACAATATTTGGGTGATTTACTCTGGAAAGCTGGCGGAGCTGGATGAAGAAGAGACATGGATAAGTGAAACGGATCTCACCATCTTAACATTCTTGTATTGCTTAATTTACATTGTAATTTGATATCATTTGACTGCTGCTACCTAATACCAAAAGAGTCCATAAATGTTAGCGGGAATTTTTATATTGGGATAACAAAACTTATTTCAACAATAGACTAGACCCAAAAAAACAGGGTTAAACGAAAAACGCTGCTTTACAGCAGGTAAGGAGAGGAGGTTCCTGTACCTCTACTACAAAAGCTTTCCTCTCAGATTCACTCTCTATGGTCTTGATGGCCACATCTTTGCCTTTCCATTTAGCCTTGAAGACAACTCCAAATGTCCCTCTGCCAACAACCTGGAGAAACACAAAGAAAAAAATGTCACACATATAAAACACAGCAGCTCTAGTCTAGTAACATGCTTTCAAGGAAAATGTTGTGTTTTCAGAATAATGTATATAAACCCTGGATTGCTGATACTATGTATTGGCCAATGAGAGGCTTTGATGCAGCCAGAAGAAGCAGTCCTCCATAGGAATTCATGGAATTCTACAGTATTTCAATTAAATGTTTCAAGGTCAAAAATATACAGTAGCAGTCAAAGGTTTGGACACACCTACTCATTCAAGGGCTTTTCTTATTTTATACTATTTCTCACATTGTAGAATAATACTGAAGATGTAGAAAATAGTAAAAATAATGAAAAACCATGGTATGAGTAGGTGTCTAAACTTTCAACTAGTACTGTATTTTTTTTATACGTTAAAGAAAATATTTCTATATTTTGTTTAATGTTTAACTTACATAATACAATTTGAAACTATGCATTAAGGTGTCTGTAATAGAATAAATATGGAAAAAACAAATGTAGACATTAATAAATGCATTTCTATAGCTTCCAAAATATTTTTTACAATGGTGGGGTAGTGCCAAGATGGAGACGAGGTGGTATATATAAATAGTGAGTATATAAATAATTGTGTTTTCATTTCTGTCCCTTCTGTGAGGCCTGGACAACGGGTCCTCTTCTAGGTTATAATCTGACATGTTGCTGAGTGGTGGTCGGTCTCGTAATTTTCTGTATAATCTACTTAAGCAATAAAGCCAGAGGAAGTATGGTATATGGCTAATATACCACGGTTAATGGCTGTTCTTAAGCACAACACAACGCGGAGTGCCTGGACACAGCCCTTAGCCGTGGTGTATTAGCCATATATCACAAACCCATGAGGTGCCTTACTGCTATTATAAACTGGTTATCAACGTAATTAGAGCAGTAAAAATAAATGCTTTGTCATACCCGTGGTATACGGTCTGATATACCATGGTTGTCAGCCAATCAGCATTCAGGGCTTGAACCACCCCGTTTATAAAAATCATTAGATACTGCTGGTGTTTTGAAAGAGGTAGCCTATCTTGGCTCCATAGTTGAAACTGACACAGAAGTGGCATGGATGATCACAACACTAAACTTCTATTCAACAAGGTTACTGTAATTTCCCCTCACAAAAGGCGAATTGTTTGGTACTATAGGCAGCTATCATACGACACATACCTCTTCAATTTCTATGTCCTCATATTCTATCTCTTCGAAGGGATAGCCCGGAGGAGTCTCAAGCATCTTGAAGGCTGTAAGGATTCCGCAGAGCAAGCTAGAATACAACAGACTGTATTAGCATACTGTCTGCCGTTAAACTGACCAGTCAGTTATTAAGACACAGGATTTATTTTCATGTTGCAGCGCTAGATATTTCATGCCACAAACTGGGTTGCACAACCCCTCCATAATAATTTCCATTCGCTGTTGAAACATACATCAGGAAGTAAGAAGCTGTCCACTCCAGCGATCCGCTGTTTCTAACACTCAGGACGAAGAGTTACATTGTATCAAAAGCGATAAACTAGGACAAGCTGTTTATCATCATTATGTATGACGTTTTGTTACATCCAACGTGGAAAAATCAAATGGCATGAACAGCAAATTAGAACGAGTTTGATAATGTCAGAGTCATAACAAATGCCGTTTGTTCTATGGTTTGCGCAGTGAAATGTTCGCAGGCTTGTGATGCATTCAAGAACAGTACACGGTTCATATTATGCAAAAGCCGGTGCGGTCCTCTCAAGATGCATCCCAGGTTTAAACCCCGTGTGAAAAGGCAGCACCAATAGATTTCACATATTATTATTTTACTAGCACCAATGTAATTATCGATTCAAGCCTGAAGGGTAGGCGTTTTTTGCTGTGTTGAATTGTCAACCTTTGCTGACCTTGAACAAAGCTCAATTGTATTTGTTGAACCTGCCTTCCTGAGCCATAGAGGGCGACGTACACGAAATCGTCTCTGTAAAAGTGCCTCGAGATTGTATTTTATGGTTAGCGATGTGTCATCACAATACAGTCAGTCATTGGTCATCACCAAACACTTGAAGTAAAGGGTTGAAACGGTGCAAATATTAACGAAATCCACTGACAGCAACACCTTGTACATGTATTTGTTTACTAACATTCATGGAAACGATACATATTTCAACGCAAAGGATCCCTGAGGAGTCTTGTCTTCTTGATTAGCGCTAACTTCATCATACTGCAACGTTGTTGTTTCCCCGTTGGACTGCAGCTGCCAGCTAACGTTAGCTTAGCTGGCTAATTCCCTGTATCCCCTCTGCCTCGTCGGGACGGGTCGAAATGTCCTGCTGCCTGTTCGAGTTCTGCCGGGTCCAAGAACTCAAAGCAGTCCGGGAGTTCTTGTTCCAGAACCAGCAAAACAATCCTTCTTTGGGGGACAAGAAAACAGGTAAGTTAACTAGCTAACGCTCAGCTCTGGGCGAGCTAAATTGCTGGTTATGACCAACTTGTTTGATTGCTTTGAAAAAAAGAGACGAGGTATACAAACAGCAAAATTCGCTATAGACTTGTATAAAGTGTGTGTGTAAAAAAATTGAGACCAAATAATGGTTCACAAATTGCACAACTTGTTGTTGACAATCCAGTTGAAATGAGACTGTAATTTGTTCTATGGGCTACGTCACTTGTCATCTCATGCCTGCAGAATCTGACAACTCAAGTCGCACATTTTGTTCCAGTAATCTAAGTGCTACAAATACCAGGGAGTGTAAAGAATGCACGTATTCCTATGTCTCTTTAAATCTTTGACCTGTCACATCATGAATAATAGAATTAGAGATTATAGCAGTTGATGAGCGCAAGGTGTTGTGCAGGTGAGACCTGGAGAGCTGCAGTATCAGCGGGAGGCAGATGAAGATGGAAAGAGGGAGGAAGGAGGGGGGATTTGCCCTTTGTCATATGAGTCATCCTACAGGAGGGCGCTTGAACAGATTACCGCATGATGCTGGACAAAGGAAGACACACACTCGCACACATAAGCATACATACACATACTCACAGCCCTGAGCCATTGTACATGGATGTTGCAGTCAGACTATGTCAACAGGAGTCCCACTGTCAATGCGAGTTCTGTCAATCTCTTTCCTTCCCCCACTTACTGATATTTATAGCATCTCCAACTTCATCCCTTCTCTCTTTGGGTCGGGGGAGGTCTCTTGTCCTTGATGCTCAGCTTTCTCTCCGCCTTCTTTGTTAGTTTGCCCCTGCCAGTCCAAAGATGTGTGTGTATCATGCATCACCTGATTTTAATAAATGTTCAGCTTTATAGCCTAACTATTATAATAATAATAATATATGCCATTTAGCAGCACTTTTATCCAAAGTGACTTAGTCATGTGTGCATACATTTTACTTATGGGTGGTCCCAGGAATCAAACCCACTGCCCTGGCATAAAAAGCACCATGCTCTACCAGCTGAGTTACAAAGAACCACTAACATTTTAACTGACAATTGACTCTGGATTGCACCACCTAATAGTTGTGATTGATCACTCTCGCTCAGAGAATGAGCTGGCCTGGGACGACTCAGACTGGGGGTCATGGGATAACCCTGAGGCCAAAGAAGATGGCAGTGGCACCACCACGGTCAGTTTGTCTGTCTCCTACACTATTTATCTTCTTTAACTAAGACTAGCCTAAATCAGACAGCACCCTTCCATTGCCCTCTGTGATCTATAAGGTTTGGTCCTGTTGTTGTGTTCCTTAGGGGGTGGAGGAGGACAGTGCTGCAGGGAGTGCCCCCTGGCTGCAGGACTGTGTGGTTTCTCTGTCTCCCTGCTCAGACCTGATGGTCGTTGCCAAAGACCACAAGGCTGTGTTTCTCTCAGGTATGTGTCCCAAATCACAGACACGCATGTTAATGTACACACAAATGCTCTCTACCCTACCCTTATTAAAGCTACATGAAACAAAGTCAATGTCCTCAAATACATAACCATCTCCCCAATGACACATACACTGCTGTTGGCGGGGTGTGTGTTGACATTGTCTCCTCTTTCTTGCAGCGAAGTGGCGGACAGATGATGGCGGCCGAGAGGAGATGACCCTGGCTGTGTCCTGGAGTGGAACTCTCAGCACAGAGGAGGGGTGAGAGAACGGGGGGGAGAATGGGGGGAGGAGGGGTTGGAGAGAACAGAAGGAGGGGGGAGGAGGGGGGGGAAGAGAACTGAGGAGGGGGTGAGAGAACTGAGGGAGGGGGTGAGAGAACGGAGGAGGAGGGTGAGAGAACGGAGGAGGAGGGGTGAGAGAACGGAGGAGGAGGGGTGAGAGAACGGAGGAGGAGGGGTGAGAGAACGGAGGAGGAGGGGTGAGAGAACGGAGGAGGAGGGGTGAGAGAACGGAAGAGGAGGGGTGAGAGAACTGAGGAGGGGGGGAAGAGAACGGAGGGGGGGTGAGAGAACGGAGGAGGAGGGGTGAGAGAATGGAGGAGGAGGGGTGAGAGAATGGAGGAGGAGGGGTGAGAGAATGGAGGAGGAGGGGTGAGAGAACGGAGGAGGAGGGGTGAGAGAACGGAGGAGGAGGGGTGAGAGAACGGAGGAGGAGGGGGGAGAGAACGGAGGAGGAGGGGGGAGAGAACATAAGGGTGAATGAATGAGAGAGGGGGTTAGACTGAGAGAATGTGAGGAGAGGAAAGGACACAAAAAGAAGTCAAGATTAGATTCCAGATTCAATTCAATTGACTTTATTGACATGGCAAGTTCATTATTACTTACATTGTAAAAGTATACATATCGACTGTGTGTGTGTGTGTGCATGCCTGCCTCTTTACAGGGAGAGTGTGAGCAGTGTCATCTGTATACCTCTGGCCAGCCAAAAAAGGTAAGCCATCTAGTGTGTCCGACACTGTCCGTGTGTGTGTCCATTCTCCATGTCTGATCACTTGTGTGTAGATATCAATGTTTATGTAGGTTTGTGTTCGAATGATAAGTATTAACTCTGTCTGTGTGTGTGTGTGTGTTCAGGAGTTCCACAGGTCGGCCAGACTGGACTTGTATTGTAGTGGGATTCTCATCTGGTTATGTTCGCTTCTACACAGAGGTGCAGTACAGCAGTATTGACTTGTTACCTGGAAATCTGGCTGGTGTGGTAATGTTATTCTAACAGTGGTGTTTTGTGTGTTTTTGTCAGAGTGGGGTCCTACTCCTAGCTCAGCTGTTGAATGAGGATCCTGTCCTGAGGCTCAAGTGTCGCACTTACGAGATCCCCCGCCACCCTGGTGTCACCGAGCAGGTACGGCTGTAGCACACACCAAAACACTGACAGCTGTCTGGGCCTGGGTATCAAGGTTCTTTTGATAACACTTTGTATTTATGAATTTCTCGGTCTCTCACTCTCTCTCTCTCTCTCTTAGCATGAGGAGCTGAGCATTCTTTACCCAGCAGCCCTGGTCACTATTGATGGCTTCAGTCTCTTTCAGTCTCTACGCGCCTGCAGAAACCAGGTGGCTCGAGGTACTGCTCTGTGTGTGTGTTTTGTGTCTGTCGAGGTACTGCTCTGTCTGTGTGTTTTGTGTCTGTCGAGGTACTGTAGTAGCAGTAGAGGTACAGTGCTGTCAAAAAGGGTTTTCCCCTTTTTGACAGCAAATTAGAAATAATTTTCTCGATTAAAAAAAATAAATAATCTTTGATACTGAATGTTGTCAGATCTTCAACCATAACCTAATATTAGATAAAGGGAACCTGAGTGTGGTGTTGTGTATTTATTTAATTAACAAAGTTATGTGTGTGGTGTGTGTGTATATATAACTGGTGTGTGTGTGTGTGTGTATATCATCACATTGCTGTGGATAAATGTTTGCTGTGGATTAATTTTCTGCTAGTTTAAAGTGCCACAACATCTAATTTGGGATTAGGTCTATATATTGTGTGTGTGTGTTCATGTGAAATCTGTATATATATATATATAATAATGTTTATAATATATATATATATATATATATATATATATATATGTTTATATTTATATATATATATATGTTTATAATATATAATGTTTATATATATATAATGTTTATAATACACATTCTTGTTTTCAATGCTGGCCTAGGAACGGTGGTTTAACTGCCTTGTTCAGGGGAAGAACGACAGATTTTCACCTCGTCAGCTCAGGGGATCCAATCTTGCAACCTTACAGTTAACTAGTCCAACGCTCTAACCACCTGCCTCTCATTGCACTCCATGAGGAGCCTGCCTGTTACATGAATGCAGTAGAAGCCAAGATATGTTGCGAGCTAGCATTACACTTATCTTATAAAAAACAATCAATCATAATCACTAGTTATAACTACACATGGTTGATTGTATTACTCATTTATCTAGCGTGTCCTGCGTTGCATATAATCGATGCAACGCTGGGGGATGATTTAACAAAAGCGCATTTGCGAAAAAAGCACAATCATTGGACGACTGTACCTAACCATAAACACCAATGCCTTTCTTAAAATCAATACACAGAAGTATATATTTTTTTACTTGCATATTTAGCTAAAAGAAATCCAGGTTAGCAGGCAATATTAATCAGGTGGAATTGTGTCACTTCTCTTGCGTTCATTGCACGCAGAGTCAGGGTATATGCAACAGTTTGGGCCGCCTGGCTTGTTACGAACTAATTTGACAGAATTTTACGTAATTATGACATAACATTGAAGGTTGTGCAATGTAACAGGAATATTTAGACTGATGGATGCCACCCGTTAGATAAAATACCGAACGGTCCCGTATTTCATTGAAATAGTAAACATTTTGTTTTCAAAATTATAGTTTCCGGATTTGACCATATTAATTACCAAATGCTCATATTTCTGTGTGTTATGTTGTAATTAAGTCTATGATTTGATAGAGCAGTCTGACTGAGCGATGGTAGGCACCAGCAGGCTCGTAAGCATTCATTCAAACAGCACTTTAGTGCGTTTTGCCAGCAGCTCTTCACAAGCACAGAGCTGTTTATGACTTCAAACCTATCAGCCCAATGTCTGGTGTAACCAATGTGAAATGGCTAGCTTGTTAGCGGGGTGCGCGCTAATAGCGTTTCAAACGTCACTCGGTCTGAGACTTGGAGTAGCTGTTCCCCTTGCTCTGCAAGGGTTCGCGGCTTTTGTGGAGCGATGGGTAACGCTGCTTGGAGTGTGGCTGTTGTCGATGTGTTCCTGGTTCGAGCCCAGGTAGGGTCGAGGAGAGGGACGGAAGCTATACTGTTACACTAGCAATACTATAGTGCCTATAAGAACATCCAATAGTCAAAGGAATATGAAATACAAATGGTATAGAGAGAAATAGTCCTATAAATACTATATTAACTACAACCTAAAACCTCTTACCTTGGAATATTGAAGTCATGTTAAAAGGAACCACCAACTTTCATATGTTCTCATGTTCTGAGCAAGGAACTGAAACGTTAGCTTTTTTACATGGCACATATTGCACTTTTACTTCTCCAATACTTTGTTTTTGCATTTTTTAAACCAAATTGAACATGTTTCATTATTTATTTGAGGCTAAATCGATGTTTATTGATGTATTATATTAAGTTAAAATAAGTATTCATTCAGTATTATTGTAATTGTCATTATAACAAATACATTTTTTTTTAAATCGTCCGTTTAATCGGTATCGTCTTTTTTTTGGTCATCCAATAATCGGTATCGGTGTTGAAAAATCATAATCGGTCGACCTCTAGTCTGGACTTTGACTAAGCCATTTCAAAACATTAAAATTGTTACTTTTTAATAATTTTCATGTAGACTTGACTGTGTGTTTTGGATCATTGTCTTGCTGCATGACCCAGCTGCACTTCAGCTTCAGCTCACAGACAGATAGGCTGACATTCTCCTATAGAATTCTCTGATACAGAGCAGAATGTATTCTTGACCATTGGTATCAGGTTTCTACTGTGGAATGCAGTGTTTGGCTTTCGCCAGGCATAATGGGACCCATGTCTTCCAAAAACATATACTTTTTACTGTCCATAGATCATTCATCCTAGAGTTTTGATGATCATCCAGGTGTTTCCAGGTGCTTTTTGGCAAACTTGAGTCAACTTTTTGGATGAGATGGGTCCCATTATGTCTGGCGAAAACCAAAAACTGCATTCCACAATTAGTTACGACAGTGCAGCAATATCTAACAAGTAATCTAACAATTCCGCAACAATTACCTGTACACACAAATCTAAGTAAAGGAATGGAATAAGTACAAGTGTAAATATATGGATGAGCAATGACAGGGTGGCATAGGCTAAGATGCAATAGATGGTATAAAATACAGTATATACATATGAGATGAGTAATGCAAGATATGTAAACATTATAAAAGTGGCATTATTAAAGTGACTAGTGATCCATTTATTAAAGTGGCCAATGATTTCAAGTCTGTATGTCGGCAGCAGCCTCTCTGTGTTAGTGATGGCACTGTGTTGCCATACCAACGGTAAATCATGGTGGTGGTAGTGTGATGGTTTGAGGATGCTTTGCTACCTTAGGACCTGGACAACTTGCCTGAATAGAAGGAACCATGAATTCTGCTCTGTATCAGAGAATTCTACAGGAGAATGTCAGGCCATCCGTCTGTAAGTTGAAGCGCAGCTGGGTCATTCAGCAAGACAATGATCCAAAACACACATTCAAGTCTACATGAACATGTTTAAAAAGCAACACATTTGGAATAGCATAGTCAGTCTAGACCTAATCCCTATTGAGATGTTGTGGTAGGACTTGAAACGAGCAGTTTATTATTGAAAACCCACATATGTCACTGAGTTAAAGCAGTTATGCATGGAAGACTGGGCCAGAATTCCTTCACAGTGACATGAGAGACTGATCAACAACTACAGGAACCGTTTGGTTGGAGTCATTGCAGCTAAAGGTGGCACAAACAGTTATTGAGTGTAAGGCAATTACACACAGGGGCATTGCGTGTTGCATAACTTTGTTTATAAAATATGTACGTCATTGTTGTGTTATTTGTACACTCAGGTTCCCTTTATCTAAAATTAGGTTTTGGTTAAAGATCTGATAACATTCAGTATAAAAAAATGCAACAGTAGAGAAAATTAGCAAGGAGGAAAGACTTTTTCACAGCGCTGTAGGTTAGTGTTCGTAGTTGTAAAACTAGTTGCAGTACCATAGTAATTGTGCTATAAAGGTTACATGATGTTTAATAGAACCATGTTCTCTATTTGCTGGCTGGGTTGACAGAGTTCGCCAGAAAGGATGCAGGTACTGACACCCGCACAAAAGCTAGTATTTGACACTTAGGGTAGTACATGTAGTATTTTGGGGGGTATATTTTGTGTATTGTGGCTTGAGGTGATTTAGTCATTCCACACCATTTACTCAACTCTTTCCTTCATCTCCTCTTTCTCTGGCAACCCTCACTTCCTTAACCTCTTTCTCCAAACCCCTTCTCTTACTCATTATTCCTAACTTTCTGTGTCTTTACCTCTCTCTCTCCCTACTCGCCCCCTCAGCAGCGGCAGCAGGCAGTGAGGTGGTCCATCCTCCTCCTCTGGCCTATAAGAAGTGGGGTCTACAGGATATGGACACCATCGTAGACCACAGCAGCGTGGGTGAGAGAGTCGAGGAGGGAGGGGTGGATGGGCACAGGGATTGGATGGGGGGGCTGGAGGGAGAGGGGCAGGAGGACAGGGTGTTGGACAGGTGCATGGTGAGCAGAAGTTGGAGAAGATCATGGATTCTGGTTGACAGACAGTGAAAGTGTAGCTATGTTCTCCATTATGACGGTACTCTCTCTCTCCGCCCCTCCCTCCCTTGTCAGGTATAATGACGCTGTGTGTGTTTGACCAGATGAAGAATGCGTCTATCCTGGGGGGTTTCCATGCCTCTGTGAAGGGTAGCCCCCCCGCCATGAGTCAGTACATAACTGTGGGGGGAGGACCCTACACAGGCTTCTACTATGCCATTGAGGTGTGTGTTTGTCCATCTTTTTCTTCACCTCATGCCTGTCTATTTATCTCCTTGAGAGATTGGTAGTGACTCTTTAAGAAGTAGGCACAGTCGGCATTAGTTCAGACCAGTAGCAGTGATTTTTGTCATTTCTATTCCCTCTTGAGCAGAGATGGGCAATAATTTTGGCTCGTGGGCCACATCAGGATTTCTAAATTCAGAGGGACGTTATTTTGAAAAAGGGCAGTTATTTGAACATTTATAAAGGTCCATTATAATTTCTACATACTTTCTATCTAGCCTGTAGTGTTATTTTAACCTAAAATAGTTTACCCCCCCAACCCCAAAAAATGTTTTTTACTCAAATCTCCCGCCGACTGGATTGCCTTATTTTTCCCACCCCTGCTGTAAACAGAGCGGAGATTTCCACCAAATCAGCACGAAAATGTCCAGTCATAAAAGATTGTTTTTTTATCTCTCTCCAGGGTAGCTCCCAGCCTCTCCTCTCCCATGTGGCTCTGGCTGTGGCGAGCAAACTCACATCGGCCTTGTTCAGCGCCGCCAGGTGCGTGTGTGTTTTTCTTGGTGATTGTATGTATGAGTCTTTTCCCGGTTGTCAGTATCTTGGCCTCCTGCTCCCTTTAATCATGGTGAGTATTCCCTGTGGTGCTGTGTGTGGGTGTGTTGATATGGCTGGGGCCTTCACTGAGCCATGCTACCTCTGATACAGCCACACAGGACACAAAGCAGCAACATCAATACACTGATATATAGTCTCTCTTCCCTGACAACTAATTAATTATAACTCTGTATGTCCTCTCCCTCTTCTCCGTCTGTCTGTCTTCTGCATGGCTTCTTTCTCTCTGCACTCTTTCTCTCCCCTTTCCTTCTCTCTCTCTCCTATCTTGCCTTTCTTTCCCATTGATCTCTTTCGCTCTCTCGTCAGTGGGTGGCTGGGCTGGAAGAAACAGAGTGAGGAGGAGCCAACTCAGAAACAGAAGCCCAAGGTGGAGCCGGCCACGCCCATGGCAGTCAGGTGACCAACACCATCCCTTTTGTCAGAAGAACTAGGGAACTGTTTGTGCTGCACATGCAATCTACGCAGTCAAATTGCCAAGTTATCTTTTTATTAACTTTAACATGAATCAATTAGCCTTTTTATTTTTTTTACATTTCTCACTTAACTGATTGCCTAGCCCAAACTCCTTCCTCCCTCTCGTGTCCCGCCCTCAGGTTTGGTCTCCCAGACTCGCGGCGCCACGGGGAGTTCATCTGTCTGTCCCCCTGTAACACTCTGGCTGGGGTCACGGACGACTTCGGCAGGGTCACGCTGCTTGACGTGGGGAGAGGCATAGCTATCCGCATGTGGAAGGGTGAAAGAGAATTCTCCCTTCAACACTCAACAGTAGGGCCGGAACGATATCAGTATCATTAGTATCGTGGCAAGAAAACAAAATATGAAAACAAACATCATTATGATGTCATCCAGAGTCACATTAATTTATTTCCAAGCTATAGTACACAATATTCAACATAGAGCAGGTTTTTAAAGGACCAAAGAGTTTGGTCTGATTCTTGTTTTCATTTTTGCCATGGAAAAAATATTGCAATACTGGTATCATCACAGCTCAACTCATCAGCAAATGAATTATCTGGTTTAGTATAAAGACAGCTAATGTTGCGTAGGGTCTAGTGTTTGACTTGGAAAAAGGCCCTACTTATTAATCTAGTTATAATAACCTATTTCTGTGTTTTCCCAGGATACCGGGATGCCCAGCTGGGTTGGGTACAGGTGTCTGAGGGGCGGGGCGAGCGCGAGTCCTCACCCTCTGCGCCCCTCCCTCGGCGCCACGCCCAGTTCCTGGTCATCTATGCACCCAGGAGAGGCATCCTGGAGGTGTGGGGCACACAGCAGGGGCCCAGAGTAGGAGCCTTCACTGTAGGGAAACACTGCAGGTACACACACACACAGTTCTAATCATATGTTTCTAAAGCATTTGAACTACTTTAACCAGTAATCATTTCCTTCTCTCCTATGTGTGTATGTGTCAGGTTGCTGTATGCAGGCTACCGGCTGATGGGGGTGAACAGTGTGACTAGTCAGGGCTGGTTGCTCCACACACAACAGGTGTGTCTGTTTGACCCTGTTACTGGAGCGCTACGCACTGTCACTGTCCCCTTCCATCTGGCCCTCAGGTGACATTTCACGCTAACACACACTCCGTAGTACAGTTGGGACATTTTGGGAAATATCAGGAGTACAATTCTTGTATTGTGAAAGATTCCACATATATAGTGCATTCGAAAAGTATTCAGACTCCTTGACTTTTACCACATTTTGTTACATTACAACCCTATTCTAAAATGAATAAAATCGTTTTTTAAATTTTTGCAAATTTATTACAAATAAAAAGCTGAAATATCACATTTACATAAGTATTCAGACACTTTACTCAGTACTTTGTTGAAGCACCTTTGGCAGCAATTACAGACAAGTTTTTTGGGGGTATGACGCTACAAGCTTGGCACACCTGTATTTGGGGAGTTTCTCTCATCCTTCTCTGCAGATCCTCTCATCCTCTCAAGGTTGGATGGGGAGCGTTGCTGCGCAGCTATGTTCAGGTCTCTCCAGAGATGTTAGATCGGGTTCCTGCCCGGGCTGGGCCACTCTAGGACATTCAGAGACCTGTCCCGAAGCCTCTCCTGCATTGTCTTGGCTGTGTTCTTAGGGTCCTTGTACTGTTGGAAGGTGAACCTTTGCCCAGTATGAGGTCCTCAGCACTCTGGAGCAGGTTTTCATCAAGGATCTCTCTGTACTTTGCTCCGTTCATCTTTGCCTCGATCCTGACTAGTCTCCCAGTCCCTGTCACTGAAAAACCTCCCCACAGCATAATGCTGCCACCACCATGCTTCACTGTAGGGATGGTGCCAGGTTTTCTCCAGATGTAACACTTGGCATTCAGGCCAAAGAGTTCAATCTTGGTTTCATCAGACCAGAGAATCTTGTTTCTCATGGTCTGAGAGTCCTTTAAGTGTCTTTTGGCAAATCCATACGGGCTGTCATGTGCCTTTCACTGAGGAGTGGCTTCTGTCTGGCCATTCTACCATAAAGGCCTGATTTAGTGGAGTACTGCAGAGATGGTTGTCCTTCTGGAAGGTTCTCCCACCTCCACAGATGAACTCTGGAGCCCTGTCAGATGGACCTTTCTTGGTCACCACCCTGACCAAGGCTCTTCTCCACCGATTGCTCAGTTTGCCCGGGCGGCCAACTCTAGGAAGAGTCTAGGTGTTTCCAAACCTCTTCCATTTAAGAATGATGGAGACCACTTTGTTCTTGGGGACCTTTAATGCTGCAGACATTTTTTGGTGCCCTTCCCCAAATCTGTGCCTCGACACAATCCTGTCTCGGAGCTCTACGGACAATTCCTTCGACCTCATGGCATAGTTTTTGCTCTGACATGCACTGTCAACTGTGGGACCTTGATATAGACAGGTGTGTGCCTTTTCAAATCTTGTCCAATCAATTGAATTTACCCCAGGTGGACTCCAAGTTGTAGAAACATCTCAAGGATGATCAATGGGAACAGGATGCACCTGAGCTCAATTTCGAGTCTCACAGCAAAGGGTCTGAATACTTATGTAAATAAGGTATTTCAGTTTATTTTTTATACATTTGCAAACATTTCTAAAAACCTGTTTTCACTACGTCATTATGTATAGATTGATAAATAAAAATCCTTATTTCATGAATTTTAGAATAAGGCTGTAACGTAACAAAATGTGGAAAAAGTCAAGGGGTCTGAATACTTTCCGAATGCACCATATACAGCCTGTGTATAGGGACATAATGATTATGTTCCCTATCAGTGATAAGAAGAGTGAGAGGGCGAAAGACATGCACCTGCTGAAGAGACTGACCACACTACTGAAGAGCAGAGAGGTGGAACCAGGTACGACAGAGATGGAGGGGGGAAATTAAAGATGGGAGGATACCCTTCACGGAAGTATTTGAACAGGGCAAACCAGAAGAGCTCTTTCTTACATTTGACCTCCTCTCTACAGATATCCTGGAGAGCGAGGCCCAGAGTGTACTGCTGGACATCAAACACCCTGCCGTTAAGAAACAGGTCAACACACACACACACACACACACACACACACATACATACATAGTGGGGTCAGTACTACTACTTACTGCTCTCTGTCCTTTAGGCCCTGGAGTCTTTGCTAGCCAATAAGAATGCTCCAGTCTCCTGTCTGACCAACATCACCCGAGTCTTACTGGCCAGTCTCAAAGGGCAAGGTACTGTGTATTTCTGGATATGTACTGAGGTTGAATATTATTAAACCGTGTACAAATAGGTGTCTTAATGTCTGTGTGTGTGGGTTAATGTCTGTGTGTGTGGGTTAATGCCTGTGTGTGTGGGTTAATGCCTGTGTGTGTGGGTTAATGCCTGTGTGTGTGGGTTAATGCCCGTGTGTGTGGGTTAATGCCCGTGTGTGTGGGTTAATGCCCGTGTGTGTGGGTTAATGCCCGTGTGTGTGGGTTAATGCCCGTGTGTGTGGGTTAATGCCCGTGTGTGTGGCCCGGGGGTGAGACACGATTGTGTGGGTTAATGCCCGTGTGTGTGGGTTAATGCCCGTGTGTGTGTGTGTGGGTTAATGCCCGTGTGTGTGGGTTAATGCCCGTGTGTGTGGGTTAATGCCCTTGTGTGTGCCCGTGTGTGGGTTAATGCCCGTGTGTGTGTTAATGGGTTAATGCCCGTGTGTGTGTGTGTGACCCGTGTGTGTGGGTTAATGCCCGTGTGTGGGTTAATGCCCGCCCGTGTGTGTGGGTTAATGCCCGTGTGTGGGTTAATGCCCGTGTGTGTGGGTTAATGCCCGTGTGTGTGGGTTAATGCCCGTGTGTGTGGGTTAATGCCCGTGTGTGTGGGTTAATGCCCGTGTGTGTGGCCCGTGTGTGTGGGTTAATGCCCGTGTGTGTGGGTTAATGCCCGTGTGTGTGGGTTAATGCCCGTGTGTGTGGCCCGTGTGTGTGTTAATGTGTGTGGGTTAATGCCCGTGTGTGCCCGTGTGTGTGGCCCGTGTGTGGGTTAATGCCCGTGTGTGTGGGTTAATGCCCGTGTGTGTGGGTTAATGCCCGTGTGTGTGGGTTAATGCCCGTGTGTGTGGGTTAATGCCCGTGTGTGTGGGTTAATGCCCGTGTGTGTGGGTTAATGCCGTGTGTGTGGGTTAATGTCTGTGTGTGTGGGTTAATGCCCGTGTGCTCTGTCCCTGCAGACCCTGAGGCGGTAGATGAAGGGTTGTTCCAGTTGTGTTCCTCCCAGCTGAAACTGCTGCAGCTCTACACAGACATCCAACAGCTCCACTCTACTGGGGAGGCCACCACAGACACACACACTGAACCTGTGAGTACAACAGACACTACTGGTTGTACAGCAGTCTGACACTGAATTAACTAGCTACATTCAGAGCAGTAAACGGCAGGCCGTTGCTGAGTTGTGAGCAACACTCACCAATTTGGAATCTAGAACCACTCTTCTATTTTCTCTTGTTCCACATCCACCTCTTCCTTTCCAGGCGGAGGTTGCAGGTATAGAGGAGGAGCTGGCCCGTGTCTCCCCTACCCTGCAGCGCTACGCAGAGCTCACATCCGGCTCCCGCCCCTCTGTCTCTTTCGCCCTGGACTCCCCCGACGCATCACTTCCTGTCCGGAGCTTCCTGTCCCAGATGGAGTGTGAGGGAGAGGAGATCAGAGTGTTGCCAGGGTCCAACGCAGACTGGACACAGCTTGGTAGAATGAAAACGCACACACACACACACACACACACGACACAAAGACGCGCACAGACACACACTATTACATATGTGTATTAGAGGTTAGTTTGTGTGTGTGTGTGTGTGTGTTTTTCCCCTGTAGGGAGCTTTCTGTTCTGGGGCTGTCTGACAGGAGAGAGCCCTCTACAGAAAGTCTGTAACACACTGCAGAAGACCGGCATCAGCCCACAGCAACTACTGGTGAGGAGAGGCGGGAGAGAGGGTGAAGAGGTGGTGGAGGAATAAGAGGAAGCCGATTCTAGAAAGGGAGGATTTGGGTATGGGAGGAAGAATGGACTGTTTGAAATAGAATGAAATGTTACTCATCCATCTTGTCTGTCCGTGTGTGTTTTCCCTCAGTCTCTGCTGCTGAGTGTATGGCTGCACAGAGAGAAGGAAGTATTGAAAAAAACAGAGGCCGTCAGACACCTACACACGCTGCTCACTGCCCTCAGCTCCATGAAAGGTGTGTGAGCACAGCTTATTTCCAATGTGGTCTGTGCTGTGATGACATTGAGTTAGCTTGTGGTTAGATGGTATGTGGCTAGACTCCCATTGACTTCTGTAGACGGCTGTGTTCCTCCTCTCCCTAGGTGCGGTGGAGGAGTCGTGGGACATGCAGTGTGTCTCCCCCTGGTGGCAGCAGGTGCGGTCTGCGTGTGTCCAGTCCCACAGTTCTGCTGCCGCCCTGTTGGCTGCAATAGTGGCTCACCGCGCTGCTAAAGCTAACATCACCATCCTGGCTGAAACCAAGGTCACACACACACACATATAATCACCTGGCTCTGGCAAAGAAGAGCGTGAACACACACACCCTAGCACACACACACTGGTATGTGTGCTTTGTCACTGACTCTGTGTGTGTGTGTGTGTGTGTGTGTATCAGTTCCAGTCGGAGTGGGAGGCGGTGTCGTTGGAGCTGGAGCAGTGGGCGGTGTGTGTGAGACAGCTGGAGGACGTGTTGTCCCTGCAGACACTGCTGTGTGTGCCTCCTCCTCAGGGAACACCAGGGAGCGCCACACCACACTGCTCAGTCAAAACCCTGCTGGAGGGGGGCCGAGGTACTGGATACGTACTATAAGAAATAGAAAGTCCATAATCTCTGAAGGAATCTCAGATCTGAGAGGGTTGGGATTGGTGAGAGTGATACAATACAATCACATATACAGTAGATCAGTGATTACCTACGCTCTATCTCTCCCCTTCGTCCTCTCTCAGGTGGTATAGCAGACAGCGTGGCTAAGTGGGTGTTCAGGCAGGACTTGGCCCCTGAGCAGCTTAAGGACATGCTGCAGAGGAGGGGGGAGGCCGAGAGCACGGAACAGTCCTCCCAACCAGAGCAGGGGAAGGGAGAAAAGAGCCAGGAGGATGCAGCCTTCAACAGGGCAGCAGGTGAGTGTGTACTCCTGTGGTCACTAACCTGATTCCTCCATAGGGAAGTGTATTTGTTGTTGTTATGTGTGTTCCTGTGTTCCTCCAGAGCTGCTGGTGTCTGTGTGTCAGCGTTTCCCAGACTCCCTCTCTCCTGACCTGCTGTTTGCCCACTGCTGCTGGGAGTACGTGGTGCAGTGGAACAAAGACCCAGAGGTTGGGCTCCGTACAGTACCGGCACACAGACCTTCACATCCAACACACTCACATCTATACACACAGACATCCATACATATCTATATACACACTCACATTTACACACACAGACATGCACATCTACAGCACCAGTCAAAAGTTAGGACACTTCTTAAACAATGTGTTTTCTTTATTTTGACTTTTCTACATTGTAGAATAATAGTGAAGATGTCAAAACTATGAAATAACACAAATGGAATCATGTAGTAACCAAAAAAGTGTTAAACAAATGAAAGTATATTTGAGATTCTTCAAAGTAGCCACCCTTTGCCTTGATGACAGCTATGCACACTCTTGGCATTCTCTCAACCATCTTCACCTGGAATGCTTTTCCAACAGTCTTGAAGGAGTTCCCACATATGCTGAGGACTTGTTGGCTGCTTTTCCTTCCCTCTGCGGTCCAACTCATCCAAAACCATCTCAATTGGGTTGAGGTTGTGTGATTGTGGAGGCCAGGTCATCTGATGCCGCACTCTATCACTCTCCTTCTTGGTCAAATAGCCCTGTCACAGCCTGGAGGTGTGTTTTGGGTAATGATAGTCCCACTGAGCGCAAACCAGATGGGATGGCGTATTGCTGCAGAATGTTGTGGTAGCCCGTCAGTTGAGAGGATGCCTGGTCATTCTTTAAAAGTAACCTCCTCACCATTTTAGATAAGCATGCTCCGTTCAAAAAATGCAGAACTAAGAACAGATATAGCCCTTGGTTCACTCCAGACCTGACTGCCCTCGACCAGCACAAAAACATCCTGTGGCGTACTGCAATAGCATCGAATAGTCCCCGCGATATGCAACTGTTCAGGGAAGTCAGGAACCAATACACGCAGTCAGTCAGGAAAGCTAAGGCCAGCTTCTTCAGGCAGAAATTTGCATCCTGTAGCTCCAACTCCAAAAAGTTCTGGGACACTGAAGTCCATGGAGAACAAGAGCACCTCCTCCCAGCTGCCCACTGCACTACTTTGCAGACAGAGTGCAGTGTGTCAAATCGGAGGGCATGCTGTCCGGTCCTATGGCAGTCTCTATGGGGGTGCCACAGGGTTCATATTCTCGGGCTGACTCTTTTCTCTGTATATATCAATGATGTTGCTCTTGCTGCGGGCAATTCCCTGATCCACCTCTACGCAGACGACACCATTCTATATACTTCCGGCCCGTCCTTGAACACTGTGCTATCTAACCTCCAAACGAGCTTCAATGCCATACAACACTCCTTCCGTGGCCTCCAACTGCTCTTAAACGCTAGTAAAACCAAATGCATGCTTTTCAACCGTTCGCTGCCTGCACCCGCATGCCTGACCTAGTATCACCACCCTGGATGGTTCCGACCTTGAATATGAGGACGTCTATAAGTACCTAGGTGTCTGGCTAGACTGTAAACTCTCCTTCCAAACTCATATCAAACATCTCCAATCGAAAATCAAATCAAGAGTCGGCTTTCTATTCCGCAACAAAGCCTCCTTTACTCACGCCGCCAAAATTACCCTAGTAAAACTGACTATCCTACCGATCCTCGACTTCGGCGACGTCATCTACAAAATAGCTTCCAACACTCTACTCAGCAAACTGGATGCAGTTTATCACAGTGCCATCCGTTTTGTCACTAAAGCACCTTATACCACCCACCACTGCGACCTGTATGCTCTAGTCGGCTGGCCCTCGCTACATATTCGTCGCCAGACCCACTGGTTCCAGGTCATCTACAAGTCCATGCTAGGTAAGTCCATGCTATCTCCACAGCTTTATGTTTTGGATCATTGTCTTGTTGAAGTAGTTTCACTGGTCACGATGGCAACACCCACCCGTAGCACGCGCTCCAGCAGGTGTATCTCACTGATCATCCCTAAAGCCAACACCTCATTTGGCCGCCTTTCAATTCCAGTTCTCTGCTGTTCACAAATGCTCTCCATCCAACCTCACTGAGCTTGAGCTGTTTTGCAAGGAGGAATGGGCAAAAAAAATGTCAGTCTCTCGATGTGCAAAACTGATAGAGACATACGATTGGATTCAGGTCTGGACTTTACAGCTGCCATTCTATCGCAGATATGTTTATTTTTGAAATTCCAGGATTTTGCTTTATGTTTTGGATCATTGCGCTACAAAGTATTAACATGTTTGACACTATGGTGTGGGGGCTGAATAATTTTGCACGCCCAATTTTTCAGTTTTTGATTTGTTAAAAAAGTTTGAAATATCCAATAAATGTCGTTCCACTTCATGATTGTGTCCCACTTGTTGATTCTTCACAAAAAAATACAGTTTTATATCTGTTTGAAGCCTGAAATGTGGTAAAAGGTCGCAAAGTTCAAGGGGGCCGAATATTTTCGCAAGGCACTGTATATAGAATATTTTCGCAAGGCACTGTATATAGACTCTCTTTTTTTTCTACTGTGTTATTGACTTGTTTATTGTTTACTCCATGTGTAACTCTGTGTTGTCTGTTCAAACTGCTATGCTTTATCTAGGCCAGGTCGCAGTTGCAATTGAGAACTTGTTCTCAACTAGCCTACCTGGTTAAACGAAGGTGAAATAAAAATAGCCATGCTGGTTAACTGCGCCTTCAATTCTAAATAAATCAGACCGTGTTACCAGCAAAGCACCCCCACACCATCACAGCTTCTCCTCCATGCTTCGCGGTGGGAACCACACATGAAGAGAACATCCGTTCACCTACTCTGCGTCTCAAAAAGACAGAAATCTCAAATTTGGACTCATCAGACCAAAGGACAGATTTCCACCAGTCTAATGTCCATTGCTAGTGTTTCTTGGCCCAAGCAAGTCTCTTCTTCTTATTGGTGTCCTTTAGTAATGGTTTCTTTGCAGCAATTCAACCATGAAGGCCTGAATCACGCAGTCTCCTCTGAACAGTTGATGTTGAGATGTGTCTGCTGCTTTTATTTTGGCTGCAATATGAGGTAGAGAAATTTTAATGAACTTATCTTCTGCAGCAGAGGTAACTCTGGTACTTCCTTTCCTGTGGTGGTCTTCATGAGAGCCAGTTTCATCATAGCGCTTGGTGGTTTTTGCGACTGCACTTGAGTTCTTGAAATTTTCCGCATTGACTGAACTTCATGTCTTAAAGTAATGATGGACTGTCGTTGAGTTGTTCTTGTCATAATATGGACTTGGTCTTATACCAAATATGGCTATCTTCTGTATACCACCCCTATCTTGTCACAACACAACTGATTTTGCTCAAACACATTAAGGAAAGAAATTCCACAAATTAACTTTTAACAAGGCACACTGGTTAATTGAAATGCATTCCAGGTGACTACCTCATGAAGCTGATAGAGAGAATGCAAAGGGTGGCTACTTTGAAGAATCTCAAATATAAAATATATTTTGATTAGTTTAAAACGTTTTTGGTTACTACATGATTCCATATGTGTTATTTCATAGTTTTGATGTCTTCACTATTATTCCACAATGTAGAAAATAGTCAAAATAAAGAAAAGCCCTGGAATTAGTAGGTGTGTCCAAACATTTGATTGTACACCTCAAACTGTCAGTATATACAGTATCAATCAAATGTTTTGTTGTCTCTCACTCTGTAGGAGGGGAGATATCTTTGTTGGGCGGTGGAACATCTGAAGCTAGTCTCAAGTCCTCACATCCAGCTGGGTGAGACTATGCTTCACGTTATGCAATATTCACTGTGTGTCCCTTCGTTTGTGCTATAAGATGGTTCTCTCTTTCTCCTACAGGCATCTCTTCAATGATGTGGAACACGTTCATCGTTAAATGTTTCTCAGCTGCTGCTTTCCTTATAGAGAAGGTGAGCAGAATATTAGGGATGTGCATCTTTCCCTTTCAACACGATTCGATATCTAGATGCACGGGCTCCGATACGATACAGGAATGATACGTTTTAGTTTGAAAGGAATCGATGTGAATCGGTTCGATACGATGCACTAACATTGGTTTGCATAAACACATACATTTTCCATTACAAATTAAAATCTGCAGATGGATCTGAAGAGCTAGGACTCTGAGCTAGATCTGTCTGAGCTGACTTCTTTCTCTGTGTGTGTGTGCGTGTGTGTGTGCTATACCTGTCTGAGCTGAATTCTTTCTCTCTCTGTGTGTGTGTGCTATATCTGCCTGAGCTGACTTCTCTCTCTCTCTCTCTCTCTCTCTGTGTGCTATATCTGTCTGAGCTGACTTCTCGCTCTCTGTGTGTGTGTGTGTAAATTATGTACATGTACACTGAACAAAACTATAAATGAAAAATGCAACAAAGATTTTAGTGAGTTACAGTTCATATAAAGGAAAATTGAAAAAGTAATTAGGCTCTAATCTATGGATTTCACATGACTGGGAATACAGTTGTGCATCTGTTTGTCACAGATACACTATATGACCAAAAGTACACATGTTTGTCGAACATCTCATTCCAAAATCACAGGCATTAACATGGACTTTCCACTAGATGTTGGAACATTTCTGCAGGAACTTGCTTCCATTCAGCCACGAGCATTAGAGGTCGGGCACAGGTCTTGGGCAATTAGGCCTGGCTCGCAGTCAGTGTTTAAATTCATTCCAAAGGTGTTTGATGGGGTTGAGGTCAGGGCTCTGTGCAGGCCAGTCAAGTTCTTCCACACCGATCTCGACAAACATTTCTGTATGGACTTCGCTTTCTGCACGGGGACATTGTCATGCTGAAACAGTAAAGCCCTTCCCCAAACTGTTGCCACAAAGTTGGAAGCACAGAATCGTCTAGAATGCCACTGGACATAAGGGGCCTAGCATGAACCATGAAAAATAGTCCCAGACCATTATTCCTCCTCCACCAAACTTTATAGTTGGCTGTATGCATTGGGGCAGGTAGTGTTTTCCTGGCAGCTGCCAAACCCAGATGCATCCTTTGGGCTGACAGAAATTTGACAAACTGACTTGTTAGAAAGGTGGCATCTTATGACGGTGTCACGTTGAAAGTCACTGAGCTCTTCAGTAAGGCACTTCTATTGCCAATGTTTGTCTATGGAGATTGTATGGCTGTGTGCTTGGTTTTATACATCTGTCAGTAATGGGTGTGGCTGAAATAATAGCCGTTCCAATAATTTGAAGGGGTGTCCACATACTTTTGTATAAAAAGTAGGGGCGTGGATCAGAAAACCAGTCGGTACCACCATTTGCCTCATGTGGCACAACACATCTTCACATAGAGTTGATCAGGCTGTTGATTGTGGCCTGTGGAATGTTATCCCACTCTTTTAATGGCTGTGCAAAATTTGAATGTGGTGGGAAATGGAACACGCTGTAGTACATGTCAAATCAGAGCATCTCAAACATGCTCATGTCTGGTGAGTATGCAGGCCATGGAAGAACTGGGACATTTTCAGCTTCCAGGAATTGTGTATAGGTCCTTGCGACATGGGGCCGTACATTTTCATGCTGAGACGTGATGGCGGCAGATGAATGGCACGACAATGGGCCTCAGAATCTCGTCACGGTATCTCTGTCCATTCACATTGCCATCGATAAAATGCAATTGTGTTCGTTGTCCGTAGCTTATGCCTGCCCATACCACAACTCCACCACCATACACGCGGTTTGCCCTGACAGTTAAAACCAGGATTAATCCGTGAAGCGCACACTATTCAGCGTGGGGCCGTGCTGCATTTGTCCACTGAAGTCGGATACGACGCCGAACTGACCCTGGTGAGGACGCAAGCACGCAGATGAGCTCCCCTGAGACGACTGCTTCTGACAGTTTGTGCCGAAATTATTCAATTAGCTGTCTGAGTGGCTGGTCTCAGACGATCCCGCAGGTGAAGAAGCCGGATGTAGAGGTCCTGGGCTGCCGTGGTTACACGTGGTCTGTGGTTGTGAGCTCAGTTGGACGCAGTACCAAATTGTCTAAAATGACATTGGAGATGGCTTATGGTAGAGAAATTAACATTAACTTCTGGTGGACAGACATTCCTGCAGTCAGCATGCCAATTGCATTGTGTGACAACTGCACATTTTAGAGTGGCCTTTTATTGTCCCCAGCACAAGATGCACCTGTGTAATGATCATGCTGTTTAATCAGCTTCTTGATATGCCACACCTGTCAAGTGGATGGATTATCTTGGCAAAGAGGAAATGCTCACTAACAGGGATGTAAACAAATGTGTGCACAACATTTAAGAGAAATAAGCTTTTTGTGCGTATTAAAAAGATCTAGGATATTTTATTTCAGCTCTTAGAACATGGGACCAACACTTTACATGGTGTGTACAGTATGTATGGTGTATGTAGGGCTAAGCCACAAGGGTGACTGGGCACCTGCCACCCCACTATCGGATAAAGGGGGAGGTCAATGTTTGCTTTTTGTTCCTCCCCACTGTTGATCTGAAATCACTAATTAATTCATCATTTTTACAGATTCAAAGTGTTTGAGCTAGTAATGTATCAATATTCCTCATTAAAATGAATATATAGCACAGCTTTTTGGATGTATTTTTTTGCCGAATCCGTACTTTTTCAAACTTTCAACAAAAACAACCACCGACTGTTTGCTCATTGCTGTTGCTCAGATGGCAACTCGTCGCATGTGCCAATTGAATCTCGACAAGGAAAAAGTCTGGTTGTATTTGATTAACATTTATTGAAAATGTATGGATTTCAGCAAACAAAGGCACACAACCACAGAGGACAGACATAGGTAGAAGGTAAGCGTTCGATAATGACATGCATTTGAAGGATTGACCTTGGGCGAATCGATGGAGGTGGTCCTGGGTTCCACAAACCCAGGTCTCTGCTCCACTGTTTGTGGAGTCATCACAATCTTCCTTCATGGAGTGGAGTTTCGTCCACTATATCCAAATGAGATTGTCTCCAGCGGTAGCTTAGGCTATTCCAGTAAAATGCCGTTTTCAACAGCACCTTTGATAACAATAACCTTGAAATTACATCGGTTGAACTTGTCACTCAACTAATAAAGCCTAATATTGCGCAAGCCATTTTAAACATTTGAATGCTGAAGGTGACAGGTGGCCGACCTCTCGTTAGGCAATGTACACTTTGACGAGGCTACTGATATTGATCAATGACTGTCAACACAGTTAAATGCTCGACACTGAAGGAGAGGAAATAAAGTAATATGAGCCATGTTAGTGAACCGGCAATACGTAACGTTTGAATCGAGTTTCTGACCGTTTCAGTCATATCTTAAAAATTTGAACCGGGGATCGATGCATATCTGTGAATCGTTACATCCCTACAGAATATGTTCATCAGAACTCACATACAAAACAAACATTCTGTAGGGACGTAACCATTCAAATCAATCCCCGGTGTGTCCTGATTCTCTTCATAGTGCTCCAATTGATCGTCTGTTTGTGTTTTCTCTCCACAGGTGGGGAAGGCCCCTAAGGACCGCCTGTGTCGACGGGTGAGCTGCCCTATTCAGCCCTACAGCTACATACCTCTCTGATTGGGACTTGTTGTGTTTTGGTTGTGAATAGACGTGGAGATAACGTCTGTCTGTGTGTGTATTCAGGATGTGGGAATGGGAGACTGTGCCATGACATCATTCCTGGGCTCCTGTGTTCAGCTGC
Source organism: Oncorhynchus masou masou (assembly GCF_036934945.1). NCBI lineage: Eukaryota > Metazoa > Chordata > Actinopteri > Salmoniformes > Salmonidae > Oncorhynchus > Oncorhynchus masou. The sequence continues at coordinate 41,797,986 of NC_088232.1, read as the reverse complement.
TACAGATTCTGATGGAGGTACGGATCAAAAAAGATGGATGGATGCATACAGTTGGGCAGATTAAAATGTTTCCCTGCGTTGCAGCACAGGTAAAAAGCATGTGCTGCATGCAAAGTGGGTATATGTGCATGTCACCATGCAAGAGAGTTTATCACAGTGTACCATTACTGCAGCACGGGGATTTGGAAGAATGATTTTTGAACTAAAGCATCTGTAGTTGCACAGACAGACTGCGCTTTGGATGGTTTTTAATAGTGATACTGGCAAGTGAGGCTGGTCCTTGGTTACTCTGAACCCCTCTCCCCTCCAGGCAGACTCGGGGGTAGAAGAGGTGACTCCTCCAGAGCTGTGTGTGGAGGAGGTGTGGGGGGGAGCAGAGGGTCCTGCCTCCCTAGCAGAGCTAGCCCTGGAGCAGAAGGGAGTTCACTACCCCCTTGTACAACACCACTATCTCCTGGCCTCTCTACTCCACACTGCTATGACCTTCAGCCTCAGGGTCAAACCACTCAGCCTGTTCGACAGCAAGGTGAGACAAACACGTAGTGTAAACCAAAGAGTACACACATGCATAACACCTCCAGCAGTGTTTCACAACCCTCTCCTCTGGCCTCCCCAGATGTTTCACACGTTTGTTTTAACCCTAAACTGGCACACCTGATTCGATTAGTTGACTAATTGAGTTAGGTGTGCCAGTTTTTAGGGTTAAAACAAACATTTGAAATGTCTGGGAGGCCCTGAGGAGAGTGTTGGGAAACACTGACCTACACTATACACTGCAAGTCTTTCCTTCTTCCAGGGTAAGAATGCCTTCTTTAGAGAGCTGTCGTCCATCCAGCTGATGCCCAGTGGAGACATGGACCCTGGCCTGGTCTCCCTCAGACAGGAGTTCCTGCTCAGGGTGTTGACAGGCTGGGTGACGACCCAGAGGGAGGCGGTGGATGGCCCTGGGTCTGGGTCAGGGGACAAGACGTGGCCCTCTCTGTGTCTGGACCTGGGACTCCTGCTGCAGGTCAACCCGGACATCCTGCGCAGACATCTGGTGTGTGAGCTGTACAACCAGGGCCTGGACCCCCGGGCAGAGCAGGTAGGTAGTCATACACCAACAGGTCCTTCAATACACATCTGCTGGTAACTGGATAGAAACTGATACACATACAACATAAACCCCCCAGTGAGTGTATTAGGTACACCCATCTAGTACCGGGTTGGACTCCCCTATGCCTCCAGAACAGCCTGAATTCTTCAAGGTGTTGGAAATGTTCCACATGGATTTTGGTCCATGCTGACACGATGGCATCACGCAGTTGCTGCAGATTGGACGTTGGTACATTCATGCTGCGAACAGCCTGTTCCATCTCATCCCAAAGATGCTCTATTGGGTTGAGGTTTGGGGACTGACCAGGCCACTCAAGTAAATGGAATTTTCTTCCACTCCTTAATTGTCCAGTGTTGGTGACCATGTTCTCACTGGAGCCCTCTTGTTTTTCTCTAGTAGGAGTGGAACCCAGGGTGGTCGTCTGCTACAATTACCCATCCCTGACAAGGATCGAGGAGTTGTGCGTTTCAGAGATGCCACTCTGTACAGCACTGTTATTTGCCTGTTAGCTTGCACGGTTCTTGCCGTTCTCCTTCGACCTCTCTCATCAACAAGCTGTTTGCTCCCAAAGGACTGCTGCTGACTGGATGTTATGTCAGTCTCACCATTCTTTGTAAACCTGGGTGGCTGTTTCTGAGATGCTAGATCCGGAGTGCCTAGCATCAATGATCATACCACACTCAGTCACTTAGGTCACTGGTTTTGCCCCCTTCTAATGTTCAATAGAACAGTAACTGAATGCATCGATGTCTGTCTGCTTTATAAAACAAGCCACGGCTACGTGACTCACTGTCTGTAGGAGAGATCCATTTTCGTGAGCGGGTGGTGTACCTAAAACTATCCTATGAGTGTACATATTCGTACACTCATGTCACTTGTCATATTTAATAACTTTATACACACAATGAATATGATCACTCACACAAAATATGACATTGAAGGCTGCGGTGTGTGTTGTCAGGTGATGTTTGAGGTGGAGGATAAGGACGTGTTGGGTTCCCAGCTGTTGGTTCTAACAGGCCAGAGGCTGAGCTACTCCCTGCTCCACACCCAGACCCAGACCCGGCCTGCCATGGAGCTGCTGGCTCGCCTCCCCCCCACACTCTGCACCTGGCTCAAGGCTATGGTGAGATCAACCTCTGTGTTACCTTATAACCACTGTAGAACACCTGGCTCAAGCCTATAGTGAGATTTACCAGCCTTCTGAATACACACTATAACCACATTTTATGGCACCTTCATAACACTTAAGGCCATGGTGAGACCAGCTAGTCTTCGGCGTCATCCTATAACCACTGAACAACATCATAAATATCACTAGCCACTTTAAACAATGCTACCTAATATAATGTTTACATACCCTACATTATTCATCTCATATGTATACGTATATACTGTACTCATCTACTGCATCCTTATGTAATACATGTATCACTAGCCACTTTAAACTATGCCACTTTGTTTACATACTCATCTCATATGTATATACTGTACTCGATACCATCTACTGTATCTTGCCTATGCTGCTCTGCACCATCACTCATTCATATCTTTATGTACATATTCTTTATCCCCTTACACTGTGTATAAGAAATTCGTTTGGAATTGTTGGTTATTACTGCATTGTCGGAACTGGAAGCACAAGCATTTCGCTACACTCGCATTAACATCTGCTAACCATGTGTATGTGACAAATAAAATTTGATTTGTGTAACTAATTCAACCCCCTCGTTTTGTGTGAGCTACTGATGCTATTCATGTGTATGTGTGTTTTCCCCAGGACCCCAGTGAGCTGGGATGCCCATCGGTGCCCCTGAGTCAGACCAGCAGGCTGGTGAGCCGCCTCATAGAGATCCTACCTGAGAACCACGGCCAGTACAGCCTGGCACTACACCTACTGGAGGCTGTGGAGGACCTGCAGAGAGAGGACTGAGAGAGGGAGTAGAAGACCTGCAGAGAGAGGGAGTAGAAGACCTGCAGAGAGGACAGAGAGAGGGAGAAGACCTGCAGAGAGAGGACAGAGAGGGAGTAGAAGACCTGCAGAGAGAGGGAGTAGAAGACCTGCAGACCTGAGAGAGGACAGAGAGGGAGTAGAAGACCTGCAGAGGAGAGAAGAGAGAGAGGGAGTAGAAGACCTGCAGAGAGAGGACAGAGAGGGAGTAGAAGACCTGCAGAGAGGACAGAGAGAGGGAGTAGAAGACCTGCAGAGAGGGAGTAGAAGACCTGCAGAGGAGAGGGAGTAGAAGACCTGCAGAGAGGACAGGGAGTAGAAGACCTGCAGAGAGAGGACAGAGAGAGGGAGTAGAAGACCTGCAGAGAGAGGACAGAGAGAGGGAGTAGAAGACCTGCAGAGAGAGGGAGTAGAAGACCTGCAGAGAGAGGACAGAGAGAGGGAGTAGAAGACCTGCAGAGAGAGGACAGAGAGAGGGAGTAGAAGACCTGCAGAGAGAGGACAGAGAGAGGGAGTAGAAGACCTGCAGAGAGAGGACTGAGAGAGGGAGTAGAAGACCTGCAGAGAGGACAGAGAGAGGGAGAAGACCTGCAGAGAGAGGGGAGACCTGCAGAGAGAGGACAGAGAGAGGGAGAAGACCTGCAGACAGAGAGGGAGTAGAAGACCTGCAGAGAGAGGACTAGAAGACCTGCAGAGAGAGGGAGTAGAAGACCTGCAGAGAGAGGACAGAGAGAGGGAGTAGAAGACCTGCAGAGAGAGGACTGAGAGAGGGAGTAGAAGACCTGCAGAGAGAGAGGGAGTAGAAGACCTGCAGAGAGAGGGAGTAGAAGACCTGCAGAGAGAGGACAGAGAGAGGACAGAGAGAGAAGACCTGCAGAGAGAGAGAAGACCTGCAGGAGTAGAAGACCTGCAGAGAGAGGACAGAGAGAGGGAGTAGAAGACCTGCAGAGAGAGGACAGAGAGGGAGTAGAAGACCTGCAGAGAGAGGGAGTAGAAGACCTGCAGAGAGAGGACAGAGAGAGGGAGTAGAAGACCTGCAGAGAGAGGGAGTAGAAGACCTGCAGAGAGAGGACAGAGAGAGGGAGTAGAAGCGAGGGAACTAGATGGCTTCTGTGCATTTTCGTTCTTGCTTTTCTTGCTAGCATCCAATATAGGAGTGAGAGAGTGGTAGTGAACTGGTATATTACCTATCATGTACAGTACAGGAAGCAGAGGTACCCTGTTATGAGAGGGAGACTTGTGTTCAGTTGAGAAAAAGGTTGAATCTAATTAAGTGTAAATGATAGGGGGGGATAGGATGGGTTTTCAATTTAAATCAGTGCTCACTCATCTTACTCCAATTTAAATAAGTAACATTGTATTAGGTTGATCAATGTCCAAGTCTGTATTTCAGAATGGAATATGGGGGGCCTAGATGGAGTTGGATATGTCCTGTCACTTTTTGTCTCCCAGCTATACCTAGCAGCCCCTGTACTCTACCTTTTTAACATACTTTAAAACCCACTAAAAAGGGGGTTGCAGGGTGTGTGCCGTATGATTGTTCAGTAAGCATCCCTCCCTCAGATTAGTGATGTATGATACATGCTGCAGTACTACTAGCTGTAATCTAGACACTGGCTGAGGGACCCCACTGGGGGCAGACAGCAGAATAAAAAAGTGTAATGCTCAGCATGGTTTCTCTCTCTCTGGGCCTGGGGTAAGAACAGTTAACACTGGTCATTTCCAAAAATGGTAGCAGTACATGGCTGCGTTGAGTAATGGAAACGGTGCTGTTCTGAAAAAAATGGGGAGAGGTTGGGTTGTGGGTTAAACGCATCACTGCCCTTAATGTCATGTATTGCGTCAAGTCACACACTAAATGGAGCGAACATACTTCAATGTCTGTTCCAAGAACGTTTTGGGGAAACGTGGCGTTCAGTAAAAACCGCCATGGGATTCTCTCCAGACCATTCAGGTAGACTCATTTGTACCCTACTGAATGACACCTTGGTTTTCAAAGGGTGATAGGAATCACTGGTTTAAGAGGATTTTTAGGAATATTGCACTTATTTGGCTTCCGAGAGTATTTTAATGATCCTTTATTTAATAGATGTCGTACAAGTGGACAGGAGAACTATACAGATTATCATTAAACATGAATACAAATAAAAAAAACTAAGCGCTCAGTGTTGTACCATCCCCTATATATCCTTCTAATACATACAATAATCAGACCCGAAGACTTGATTCTCTTAGTAGGTATATTACTGCACTCTGTGCCTCAGGAGGGGTCCAGGACTATCAATACATGTCCCTTTCTAGGAAACATCACTGATGTGCCCTTCTTTGGGAGAGGTGTCTTATGAACTCAAAAGTACTGCATAGCTCTTATGACAATTCCCTCTCAAAATAAAATGTGTGCTTTGTTTTACGAAGCCTGTCTTGTAAACCATCCATCCTCACTGCATGCGTCAACATGCCAGAGTCAATGTCATTTAGGTAACTGCCAGACAGTCTGGCTGTCGCTGTTACCCCTCTCAGTGCGTTGCTAAGCAGGGTCTTTCTTGGTTGACCCCTGGTTGTCTGGAGTCAGTTCAAGCAGACAGACCGGGTTAGACGCCAATTTGCAGGTTGTGATGGTGCGGGCGTTCGTGTCACTGCGCCCTAGTAAGGATGGTCTGGCAGCGGGGGCAGGGGCAGTCTGGAGAGCTTGAGGTGTACCGTCGGCACCTCGGGCACCGGGCCATGGAGGTGGGCACTGCCGCTACTTGGTAAGCACTGTCCTCACGGATAACCCCACCTGATTGGACAGAGAGAAAAGGTTACTAGGGGCTATGATTAGGGAGGTTAAAAGGTCATATTCATTAGTGCACACCATATTAAAAAGTTTCTTATTCGACAAGTTAAGGTTTGGTGTATAGTGAACACGAGCCAGGTTACTGTATGACCCCTAAAATACTTGGGTGTTTTGAACAGACTATGATTGCGTTAAACTGGCAGCCCAATTTTGATATTCTTTACACTAATTGGTGTTGACCAATCACATCAGCTCTTGTTTTTTTTAGAGCTGATCTGATTCGTCAAAAGACCAATTAGTGAAAAAGTTCAGAATTGGGCTGCCTATAAAAAAAAAAAGCCTAAGGCAAAGAGAAGCCTAGCCAATCAGCATTGAGAAACTGAGTGAGCTCAACTGTGAATGGTTCTGGCACACCAAAACAAAAGTGTAAAGGGAAACCAGTTTGGCTTGGCTTCACATCAACCCAAACTTCATTGGCAGAATTTCTTTTAATTGTTGCCCTCTGGTGGCTGGCTAGCTAGCTAAAATTGGACATTTCCTAAATTAGCCATTGACGGATATAGGGAGTTGGACTTGTGGTTTTACTTAATTGTAAGTACTGGCCAATGAATATAACGGCAAATCTGATCCAACCATAAATTCATACATTGTGCCACTGGCCTGGCCAGGTAGCCTAGGACAACAACAACTAAGTGTGTACTGTATGACAGAGTCATAACCCATTTTGGCAACATGAGAGGATGACATTTGCGTTTCTCTACTAGTAGTGTGAGTCAACTGTGTTTTTTTTTCTACTTACGCACACACACACAAATCAGTACCATGGAAGACCATGTGATCTCTTACGTTGATTGGACTAAATTGTTTTTGGAATCTTTTAGTTGTCACTGCATTAGACTAAGCATAAGTTATTTGATTATGTTGAAACGTTCACAAAGCATTTAGCTGAAATGGTGCTGGAATAGTGGAGTCAGCTCCTGTTTTCTTTGTGACTTGCGGTAACTCTCCGTGGTTCTAAATCAATAGTTGTTTCGTTGGAAATGTTAACTTGCTTTACCATGCTGTATGCTTTGTGGACGAAACCGGACAATATGCTTTGTGGACTAACCCGGATGTTGCTCTCTGGTTTTGTGATGAAACAAAGGTGTGGCTGAATTTATTCTGTCTCTTATAGTCTCTGACTTAGGCCTATATTATCACAGTGGGAAGGCACATGAAGTAACAGATTATGTAGCAATTGTGCAATTATCACAACACACAGGTTGTAATCAGGGATATAGTGGTAAAAAAAGGAGCAGGGGTAAACTAAAGAGAAGACTAACAACCACCGATATAAACAAACATTTTTAGCACTGTATTGTTTGATTGCATTTTCATGCAGGTCTATTGGGAAAGCCTAATGTAATGACAATGCATATCACGTTCATGTTCTTAGTATCTCATGTAATTCAGTTCTGTATTGTAAACACCTAAAGTGCACCCGTATAAAAAGCCCTTAGTTGGATCTAAAATGCTGTAGTCTATACTGCCCTACCAAGCAAAAAGGCAGTAACTGCTCATTTGGTCAAAAATTAGTTACGTCATTTTTGCTAAATTAAATACATGCTTAAATATGTGGACAAGTATCCTGCCTCTATTGTATTGTGTTCTGGAGAAAAGCAGTAACTGCATAAAGTGACTGTGAAACCAAGGTAAATAAAAGCCTTTTTTCTCAGTTCCACACAGCAGTTACTGCCTTTTTGCTTGGAAGGGCAGTATACCCATTTGAAGATCATCTTGTTGTTGTGTTTCTTAAGATTAGATTCTCTGGGGACCACATTTACATTTCAGGGGACCCCACCAACCAAGTTTGGAAACCACAGTAACCTCTGTTTGCTTCCTGCATTGCAGCCTGCCTCAGCATCCTGCCCCTGTTTGTGTCAGTACTATCTGTAAAGCAGTTTTATATTTCAATCAATTTTAGGTTCCACGGGCTGTCCCAACACAATGACATTAAAGTGTATTCTAACAGTAAAAGTTCTCTAAAATATTGGATTCTATACCCATTTAAAGATAATTTAAACTTTAGGGGGCCCCGTATGAATCCCCGACCCCAAGTTTGGGAACCACTGCACTACTAACCCCTCTCTGCTTGTATCCGATCTGTGTCTCCTGCACCCAAGAAAGCAAAGTTAACTGAACTAAATGACTATCGCCCTGTTGCACTAACTTCTGTCACCTTGAGCTTCCCTGAGCAGAGCGGTTGTCAAGAAGGTGAGTGTTTATACAGGACCTCCTGCCCCACCGACCATCAACTGTGTCAAACCCTCCTTACGGAGCCTCCGGATCGCATTGCTAGAGCAAGTATGAATTGGCTATTAACTGTGTTGGAGCTGTCAAACTGGTGAGCAGCTTATCTTGATCAGTGTCATGAAGCCACACCCACCCCACTCGCGTTAGAAGTTCAGAATGAGAAAGTCTAGGCTATATAGAAAATGACACTCAAATAAAAATAATCCTTAAACTAAATAATGAGGATTTGCATCATCGTAATAAAGGTGTAGATTACATCACATATTCTAGTGTTCAAACTTGTAAACAAGGCAACATGGGATTTCTTCATGTGACTCCGTGCAGCCAATGGAAAGGAGCTGCTTGTGGATTTGACAGCTCTAACGCAGTTCTACCTCCTACACTGCCAAAACAACCACTTTGTGGATGTCAGCTAAAGCGGATATGATTGTATAAAAAAACATTTTTAAAAGTAACCTTTATTTAACTAGGCAAGCCAGTTAAGAACAAATTCTTATTTACAATGACGGCCTACCCTGGACGACGCTGGGCCAATTGTGCGCAGCCCTATGGGACTCCCAATCACTGCCGGATGTGATGCAGCTTGGATTCGAACCAGGGACTGCAGTGACTTAGACCGCTGCACCACTCGGGGGCCCTATAGAACCCTGAGTTTCATTTTGGATTCAGCTACTACAGCATTGTAAATGTACTAGTGTTAGCTTAGCTTGGACTCACCCTCAAGGTTGATGAGGAAACTGCCATTGCTGATGAGGGCATCAGCGGGCAGGTCTCTGGGCAGGGCGCTAGTCAGGGTTGTCTGCGATGACATCATCAGCTCTGTTAGCTGAGAGTAAGAAGAAGTAGGTTCGTCTTGGAGAGACTGAGAAAGAGAGATTAGATAGGTAAAGTTTGTGGTAGCCAACTTGGAGTCGCCTTTCTGAGACCTGAAAGACCGTCCCTTCCATACAACTACATCTCAGCCGTTTGTGGCATAGTGATTATGAGGAGGACATCAGAGAGCGCATTCTGCCCCCTTACCTCAATGAGTTCAAACAGTAGGCCAGGCTCAATCTCTATGGTCAGCTCATACTCGGCTGCATTGCGTCCTGGGATAGAGGACAGGAAGGAATCCCTGATAGCGCATGCCCCCTCCACGGCTTCCTCCAATCCCGGCCTCCGCCACACAGGACTGCTCTTAATCCAGCCACTCCTGAACAGGGTCTCCCCCTCTGAAGATTGAAAGTCTCTGAGTCACTGAGACACACACACACACAGGTACATGCACGCACACACACACAGAAACACACAAGGCCATACCGTTATGTCCTGGGGCGTGTAAATAGACCTCTTCGGCTAGGTGAGGTAGGATAGGAGCGATGGAGCGCGTCACTCCGTCAAGAATCTCCTCTAGAACCGTCTGACAGGACCGCCGACCCAACGAGTCCTCAGGATCACAGTACAGCCTGGGAGAGGGAGAGAGTAACAGACTATTAATAGTGCCATATAGTAGCAATGACATTAGTCATTATAGTGTTGTCATAAGTGTAACAGAGTAGTAGTAGACAATGTAAGTGGTAGTAGTATTTAGCAAGAGTATCAGTACCTGTCCTTGATGATGCTGAAGTAGAACTTGGAGAGGTCTCTGGTGATGAAGGCTTGGAGCAGGCGGATGGCCCTGCCTGCACCAAAATCATTGTAGGCATCTGTCATTTTCATACTGTAGTTCCGTAGAAGGTGCAGTAGGTACTGGTCAATGTAGTGCATTTCTTTAGGGTCCACTGCCTGAGTACGAGGGTCAAAACCCTGCAGATTCCCTAGCAAGAACTTCAGGGTATTCCTCAACTAGAACGAGACGAGGAAGAGCTTTTACAGCGGAGTGGAGAAGCAGGTAACGAGACTTCTACACAGACCGACAGACCCACAGATAGTAGACACCATGACACTCACCTTATTGATGCTGTCTCTGGCTGAGTTGAGCACGTTGGGGCCGATCTGGACCTCAGAGAAGACGTTGGACTCTGCCACCCACCAACGCAACACATCCACTCCGTAGGCAGGAGACACACTGGGGTCCTGGGAGAAATAGAGGGAGAGATGGGAGAGTGGGGTAGGGTGAAAGCCTTTAAGGACTAACACTGCTGACCACCCCGGCAGTGTATGTATGTTTCTCCACAAAGGTTAGGTCTCATCCACAGCCTCTCACCTCCCCCCCGTGGATGACTGTATCGGGGTCTACTACATTGCCTAAAGACTTGGACATCTTCTCTCCTTTCTCGCTTATCACAAAGTCATGTATCATCAGAGCCCTGAGAGAGAGAAAGAGAGAGAAAGTCATGCATCATCAGAGCCCTGAGAGAAAGCTATGAAGACAGATTCTTCTCTGGCTTTCTTACGGACACATTTACAACAAGCACACATAGATATAAAAAGTATTTCACTGACTTGTAGGGAGCCCTTTTCTGCACGGCAACACTGGTGAGCAGAGAGGACTGGAACCATCCACCTATCTGGTCCTTTCCCTCTACATACACATCAGCCCTCGAGTCTGACGAGAGAGAGAGTGAGAGCGAGCGAGCGGAAAAACATGTTTAGTTCTTTGCAGTGTTTTGTTCTTAACCAATTCATGCGAACAGAGAAGGCAGATGGTTAGTATCAGGGGAACGTCACTGACTCTGTCCACAGGAGGTAGGACAAGTCTAGAGGGACAGAGACCACAGCCACTGGTAGTGAGGACATTGAGACAATGCATGACAAGTATACCAAGATTGTGCAACCATGCCTTGACCAATGCCCTGCGTGAAAGTAGTAGCGACAGACATTCCACCTTGGCCAGCCTTGGGAGAGACAGTACAGAAATGTTACATGGCGAGGCAGCCTTCCAAAGCCACGAGGTACTGTAGAGGTTAGAGAGAGGCTTAGAGACCGTAGTGCTCCTGCCTTAGACAATAGCACAGGAACAACCACCAGGCTTTCAGGGGGAGATCCTCCCTTGCTGCCAAAGAGAGAGACTGCTGACTAAACAGAGAGTGCAGTCAGGGAGTGAATCTTATAGATAACCAATCTTTAAGGTGCTCAGCTCCCAAACAAGGTGCTCAGATTCCCACATGCTGAGGAGAGAAGGGGAAGAAAGCAGGAGAGAGTGAGAGAAAGAAACAGAAATCAATAGAAAAAAGGAAATATAGAGAAGAGATTGAAAGGAAGTAAGAGGGATGATAGAAGAGGGGAGATATTGAAAGGGGGAAGTAAGAGGGATGAGTAGAAGAGGGGGGATGAGTAGAAGAGGGGGGATGAGTAGAAGGGGGGGATGAGTAGAAGAGGGGGGATGAGTAGAAGAGGGGGGATGAGTAGAAGAGGGGGGGTGAGTAGAAGAGGGGGAGGGGGTAGAAGAGGGGGTGAGTAGAAGAGGGGAGGGGGGTAGAAGAGGGGAGGAGGGGGGTAGAAGAGGGGGAGGGGGGTAGAAGAGGGGGAGGGGGGGTAGAAGAGGGATCTGCGGGTTATTAACCTGGCACCAGGGGTTTGCGTAGGGAGGAAGGGAGCCAGCTGAGCCGTGACTCAGAGTCAGTGTCACTCTCCTCCTTCATTTCTGAAAACACAACACAACCACTCACATGGACAACATGGGTAAACCTTGGGAAATTGTGTGGCTGTATGTTGATGTCAGTCTTGCCAAATGCCACAACAAGAGCAATATCCAAACAAATGAAAGTCTTCCTTATTATCTGACTATAGAACACTTCAGTAAGGTGTGTTCCAGAGAGGGATAAAGCTAATGGCTGATGTACGAGGACTACACACGCTTCATATATATGAGATAGAAGTCATTTCTAATGCCGAAACAATTCACCATGTGCCAGAGAGAGATAGCATCACCAGGCAGTTTGTACAGTATTCAATAACTGGTTAGTGCAGTAAGTTGTAATTTAGTTAGACCTAGCTAAGAAAACAACCTTCAGACACAGCCTTGAATTCTAAGAAAACACAAGTGTAATCGCTAGTGTAAGAATACTTGGCAATGTCGTACGTAGCTTCGCCAGGTTAGCTAAACACAGTCTCACCTCCAAGAACAGCAGCCCAGGAGGTTCCACTGTCAAACCAGATGTCCAACACATCATCTCCACGCTCGTAGTCTTTTACCTCTCCTGCATTACTCTGACAAACACACACATACGTTAATCTTCACACACACAAGGTGCTTAAAATCCTCTTTTAAACATACAACCATATTCACTGACTTGTGAGTGAAAGTGCTGCGGTGACTCACCTTCTTGAGCACCTCTGGTGGCAGTAGAGATTCCAGGGGCAGCTCCCACCAGCAGTCACTGCCCTTCTCTGAGAACAGCTGGGTCACATGGGATACAGTGTGCCTTTAGGGGGAGAGAGCAGGGGTCAGAGCGGGGTGGCGTTGTGTGTGTGTGTGTGTGTGTGTGTGTGTGTGTGTGTAGTTACTTGTTAATGAGAGGCTCTCCTGTCTCCTTGTGGTAGAACACAGGTATGGGCACACCCCAGCTCCTCTGGCGTGAGATACACCAGTACGGTCTTCTGTCCAGGTGGGCCAACAGACTGCCCCTCGCCGATTCTGGGATCACACGCACCTTAGCCAGCACTTCCTACACACAGTCAGAAAGAGTTTCTTTATCCTCTAGAGCAGGGCTCCACAACTAAATGTTTTAGTCAAATATTCTCTCTTTTTGGGCTTCTTGTAGTCTACAAATGATTTGTAATTATGTTCCGGCCCCCTGACCATCCGCTGAAGAAGAAAAAAAATCATCCCGCAGCTGAATTTAGTTGATCCCTGCTCTGTAACAAGAATCATTCTCAGTTTCTAAGAGTCTAACTTACTGAGTGGGACCTGTTCTAAGTGTATGCGAGTGAGAATCATCACCTGTTTGAAAGAATCCCTCTCAATGTATCGCAGTGAGAACAGATTAATCTCTGGGGGTGATAGACAGGCTTTAAGAGATGTACAACATGAGATCAAAAGACAGATACTGGTGGACAAGGAGGCACACAAGCAAAGGGTTGAGAGGACCCTCTCCTCAGAAAACACAAGGGTGGAGAGGACCCTCTCCTCAGGAAACACAAGGGTGGAGAGGACCCTCTCCTCAGGAAACACAAGGGCGGAGAGGGTGGGGCGGAGGACCCTCTCCTCAGGAAACACAAGGGTGGAGAGGACCCTCTCCTCAGGAAACACAAGGGTGGAGAGGACCCTCTCCTCAGGAAACACAAGGGCGGAGAGGACCCTCTCCTCAGGGTGGCGGAGAGGACCCTCTCCTCAGGAAACACAAGGGTGGAGAGGACCCTCTCCTCAGGAAACACAAGGGTGGAGAGGACCCTCTCCTCAGGAAACACAAGGGTGGAGAGGACCCTCTCCTCAGGAAACACAAGGGTGGAGAGGACCCTCTCCTCAGGAAACACAAGGGTGGAGAGGACCCTCTCCCCAGGAACCACAAGGGCGGGAGGACCCTCTCCTCAGGAAACACAAGGCGGAGAGGACCCTCTCCTCAGGAAACACAAGGGTGGAGAGGACCCTCTCCTCAGGAAACACAAGGGTGGAGAGGACCCTCTCCTCAGGAAACACAAGGGTTGAGAGGACCCTCTCCTCAGGAAACAAGGGTGGAGAGGACCCTCTCCTCAGGAAACACAAGGGTGGCCTGGCGAGGGATTAAATCCATGGCTAGCACCCCCCACATAGGCAGGGGAAAAACCAGTGCTGACCTTGGGGGACATGAGGGCCAGAACAAGGCTAATGAACTGAATGTTTTCTTCTCAAGATTTGAATCAGACAACTTCGTGTCGAGGTAAAACAAATGGAAGCATCATTACAAATGTTTGAGGGAGTTGTTGTTCAACAGTCTGATGTTCTTCAGTTGTTCAGGGGATGTAACACATACAAAAGCCCAGGTCCAGACAAAATAAGTGGACATGTGTTAAAGCACTGTGCTGAACAACTGGCTGGTGTTTTTACAGACATTTTCCAATCCTCACTCAACCAGCAACACGTTCCAGTGTTGTGGAAAAAAATAGATCATTATATCAATTCCTAAAGCATCTAATCCCTCTGTGCTTAAATGACTATCGCCCTGTCGCCTTGACATCATTAGTTATGAAATGCCTTGAGAAACTTGTGAAAAGTCATATTCTCAGTGTCACCCAGAAGCTCCTCGACACATTTCAGTTTGCCTATCAGCCTATCAGAGGAGTTGATGATGCCATTCTTACCCTCCTTAATAGACATCTAGAGGGGGTCAAATCCCATGTCAGGGTTCTATTTGTTGACTTTTCTTCTGCCTTCAACACCAGCCTTACATTCTGGCACAGAGACTCATTTGGGACTTCTCCTTAGACGGGGGGCTGGTTTTGTGGCTGTTGGACTTCCTGAGCCAACGCTCACAGCGAGACAAAAATAGGTCCCCGCGTGTCGGATATACGCAATACCAACACAGGCTCTCCTCAGGGATGTGTTTTGTCCCCACTTCTGTACATCTTGTACACTAATAGTTGTACTAGTTCCCATACTGACAGACACCTCGTTAAGTTCGCTGATGACACTGCCTTGATCAGACTGTTGCATGTTGACGAGGAACATCATGGCCCGGTCCTAGATGACTTTGTAGAGTGGTGTGACGAATCACACTTGGTCCTCAATACCAACAAGACCAAAGACATGTGCATAGACTTCAGGAAGCGTACAACACCTACCTCTGCAGCATCTATCAGAGGTCAGAATATAGAATTCATAGAGGAATATACATATCTGGGTGTTTTTTTGGACAATAAGCTTCAGTGGAGTAAATGTACAGACCTGATCTACAAAAAGAGCCAACAGAGACTGTACTTTCTAAAAATGTTGGGTTCTTTTAATGTAGACTGTACTATACTGACTCTGTTTTACAAATCCTTTATTGAGAGTATTTGAACTTTTTGTATTGTTTGTTGGTTTGGCAATGCCACTGTCAGCCAGAGAAACATTCTGAGAAGGATTATTACCACAGCAAGCAAGGTACTTGGGAGTCAAACAGACAGGCCTGGATGAGATCTTTAAGGTCAGGGCCCTCTGTAAGGCTCACAAAATCATATTAGACCCAAGCCACCCCCTGTACCTGGACTTTGAATTACTCCCCTCTGGGCGCAGGTATAGGGCACCCCTCAGCAGGAAAAATAGAACAAGACAATCATTTGTGCCAGGTGTGATATCCCTCCTAAATAGCTCGGGCGAATGTTCCCATTGACCCCGTAAGGCCAGCAGGCTAGTCTTTTCTTCTTCTTTTTTTTTTTTTTTAAATTTTTTTTTTAAATGTTTTATTTCTTATTTCTTACTATTATTATTTTTATTGGTGTGTAAATGTTATGTTGTTTTGTATTTAAACGCCACTTTGAATGTGTACATGACACTGCAACAGAATTTCCCCATGGGGACAATAACATCAGTAAGTAAGTAAGAGTTATCCCCAGTGTGTGATTCCTACCTTGGCCTTGTCTTTGAGGCTGGTGATGTCAATGAACCACTGTTTGCTGGGTCTGATGACGACAGGCTCTTTACTCCTCCAGTCGTACGGGTAACTGTGGACACACTCCTCCTCCTTCACTAGAGAACCGACAGCCTTCAGCATGGAGATCACTGACATGCACACAAAACACACACAAAAGCTTGTACAAAGAGAGCAAGAAGTTGAACTAGACAATACAAGTTAAGCATTATCCTCCCTGTCTCTCTCACACCGTTTCTTCCTACCTGCATCGTTGCCCTCCCCCATCACAGACAGACTCTGTAGCTCAGGCCCAGCCAACTCAGTGAACCTGCCTTCCTCATCCACGATACACTCCTAGAACAGAGGAAACACACACAGCCATACAGATTAGGGGTGGGTAATTTAAATGATTTTACTATTCGAATAATATCATGACGTTCAGATATACGGAGTCGAAATTCTCATTGTTATATAAAGAGTTACACAAAAAAATGATAGACTATCGACCAATCAGAACGACACAAATGCACACGGCAGAGGTAAACAGAGGCCATGCTGCTTTTCTTCAGTAGTTTGGCTAACAGCAACAGTGAAAGAGAAGTGTGATTTTCACTAAGATATAACTGATTGTTACAAAAAATGTTTCTGGTGAGTGTTTTGCGTTGATCTGTGTCAGGTATTGTAGAAACTCTTAGATGCGTGCCTGTAATTGCTATTTGAAGTGGGGCAATAGCAATGTAATGCACCATTATAAAAACTACAAGTTTGCAATTTCATTAAATTAGGAATTTCAAATGTAGTGGTTATTAAACTCTTTGGTATATCATTGCAAGTAAAAATGTCACAAGGATAATGTAATTTAGACAAAAGCTTTTTCATTGTTAAAATAGTCCTGAAATTGGTTCACTCTGAAAATGAACACCCACTCAAGTAATCGAATACTAACATCCGTTCGGACATTTGATTAACCCCAGGAAGAGATTGGACCCCAGGAAGAGCTAATGGGAATCCTTAATACAAATACAAACCATGCCCATCTCTAGGACAGATGTCATTGGAAGTTCATGATGGCTTTTAGCCTGGAAGCCAGAATGTTTTTGAAGTTAACCAACTGATATTGTTCTGTCAATCCCGTTGATATATTAGTCAACTAAAAGAACGCACCACTGATAGTTTAAAGTGGGAGGCCACACTGAAGTCCTCCATCCCATGGGCAGGAGCTGTGTGAACCAATCCCGTTCCTTTGCCCATGGTCACAAAATTAGCTGGAAGCAATGGAACCTCCTTCCTGGGAATGGTGGGATGCTGGCAGACTCCTCCCTCAAGTTCTGTACCTGGAGGTGGGGATGGGAAGAGAAAGTGACAGAGTGACATGACAATGTTTGTTTCTGTCTGTGTCTGTCTGTCTGTGTCTGTCTGTGTCTGTCTGTCTGTGTCTGTCTGTGTCTGTCTGTCTGTGTCCAGTTTACCTGTGAAAGTGCCCTGTCTCTGTCTGTCTGTCTGTCTCTGTCTGTCTGTCTCTGTCTGTCTGTCTCTGTCTGTCTGTCTCTGTCTGTCTGTCTCTGTCTGTCTGTCTCTGTCTGTCTGTCTCTGTCTGTCTGTCTGTCTCTGTCTGTCTGTCTCTGTCTGTCTGTCTCTGTCTGTCTGTCTCTGTCTGTCTGTCTCTGTCTGTCTGTCTGTCTCTGTCTGTCTGTGTCTGTCTGTCTGTGTCTGTCTGTGTCTGTCTGTCTGTGTCCAGTTTACCTGTGAAAGTGCCCACAGTCTCCAGCTCTGTGCTCAGCAGTGTTGCCAGGCTGGAAACACGCTCAGTGGCCACTAGGAGGAGCTGTGAGCTGTCTCTCCTCTTCACTACTGAGTACCTGTGTGTGAGATATTAAAACACATTTACAAAAGGTGGGAGTTATACCGTATAGTACTGAAGGTGCAGGTAGGTGTGTGAGGGGATGTCTGTTGACAGTAGCACTTACTTGGCATTGGGCATAAAGCAGACAGCCTGGTTGGCTGGGATGGTCCATGGTTGGGTGGTCCACACCAACACAGAAATGCTGCCCAACTCCCCTACAGCTTCCGCCATCTTAGGGGGCAGGGTGGCCAGGGCGAAGGTGGCATAGATTGCTTTGCTTACGTGCTGTGGGTTATACTCCAACTCTGCCTCCGCAAGAGCTGTCCTGGGGGGGGGGAAAGAGCAAGAGAGAAAATTAGAGGTAAGGAGGAGGAGAATGAAAGGAGGGGTGGGGGGGAGAGACGCAGCAGAGATACACTACATGGCCAAAAGAATGTGGACACCTGTTCGCTGAACTTCTCATTCCAAGACCATGGGCATTAATATAGAGTTGATCCCCCTTTGCTGCTATAACAGCCTCCACTCTTCTGGGAAGGTTTTCCACTAGATGTTGGAACATTGCTGCGGGGACTTGCTTCCATTCAGCCACAAGAGTTTTAGTGAGGTCAGGCACTGATGCTGGGCGATTAGGCCTGGCTCGCAGTAGGCGTTCCAATTCATCCCAAAGGTGTTTGATGGGGTTGAGGTCAGGGTTCTGTGCAGGTCAGTCAAGTTCTTCCACACCAATCTCAACAAACCATTTCTGTATGGACTTTGCTTTGTGCACTGTGGTATTGTAATGCTGAAACAGGAAAGGGCCTTTCCCAAATTGTTGCCACAAAGTTGGAAGCACAGAATCATCAAGAATGTCATTGTTTGCTGTAGCATTAAGATTTATCTTAACTAGAACTAAGGGGCCTAGCCCAAACCATGAAAAACAGCCTTGAATAACAGCCTCAACATTATTCCTCCATCACCAAACTTTACAGTTGGCACTATGCTGACATCCGCCAGGAGCATGCCATTGGTGGATTCGGAAGATAGCTGAATCCACTAATTTGAAGGGCCGTTTACAATCTTTTCTATGGAGGGATAATTGTCTATGGAGTTTCGTCTGTCAGAGTGTCAAATGCTGAAGTGCGATTCATTACTCCAGAGAATGTGTTTCCACTGCTCCAGAGTCCAATGGCGGCAAGATTTACATCATCCCAGCCGATGCTTGACATTGCGCATGGTGATCATAGTTACTGATCAATTCATTTATAATTAGAAGTTTTTGTTATCTGTTTTAAAAACGTTTTTATTTTTGTACTCATGTACGATATCCTAACCGCCATCGATAAAAGACAGTACTGAGCAGCCGTCTTCATTGACTTGGCCAAGGCTTTCAGCTGTGTCAAACACCGCATTCTTATCGGCAGACTCAATAGCCTTGGCTTCTCAAATGACTGCCTCGCCTGGTTCACCAACTACTCCTCAGATAGAGTTCAGTGTGTCAAATCGGAGGGCCTGTTGTCTGGACCTCTGGCAGTCTATGGGGGTGCCACAGGGTTCAATTCTCGGGCCGACTTCACTCTCTCTGTGGATTTCAATGATGTTGCGCTTGCTTCTGGTGATTCTCTGATCCAGACGACACCATTCTGTTTACATCTGGCCCTTTTTTGGAGACTGTGCTAAAAAATAAATAAAACGAGCTTCAACGCCATACAACACTCCTTCCATGGCCTCCAACTGCATTTAACTGCTAGTAAAACTAAGTGCATGCTCTTCAACAAATTGCTGCCCGCACCCTCCCGTCCGACTAGGATCATTACTCTGGAAGGTTCTGACCTAGAATATGTGGACAACTACAAATACCTAGGTGTCTGGTTAGACTGTAAACTCTCCTTCCAAACTCACACTAAGCATATCCAATCCAAAATTAAATCTAGAATCGGCTTCCTATTGCCCAACAAAGCATCGATCACTCATGCTGCCAAACATACCCTCGTAAAACGGACTATCCTACTGATCCTCGACTTCGGCAATGTCATTTACAAAATACCCTCCAACACTCTACTCAGCAAACTGGATGTAGTCTATCACAGTGCCATCCGGTTTGTCACCAAAGCCCCATATACTACCCAACACTGCGACCTGTATGCTCTCGCTACATATTCGTTGCCAAACCCACTGGCTTCAGGTCATCTATAAGTCTTTGTTAGGTAAAGCCCCGCCTTATCTCAGCTCACTGGTCACCATAGCAACACCCACCCGTAACACACGCTCCAGCAGGTGCATTGCACTGGTCCTCCCCAAAGCCAACAGTTCCTTTGGCCGCCTTTCCTTCCAGTTCTCTGCTGGCAATGACTGGAACGAATTGCAAAAATCACTGAAGCTGAAGTCTTACATCTCCCTCTCTAACTTTAAGCATCAGCTATCTGAGTAGCTTACCCATCGCTGTACCTGTACACAGCCAATCTGTAAATCTCATCCCCATATTGTTATTTACCCTCTTGCTCTTTTATTAATGCTAAATTGTAATTATTTTTTACCTCTAGGGCCAATTTATTGCCTACCTCCCTACTCTTCTACAGATCTATAGATTTTTCCATTTTTATTTTATTTTGTGTTATTGACTGTACGTTTGTTTATATGCAACTCTGTGTTGTTGTTTTTGTCGCACTGCTTTGTTTCATCTTCATGGGCGGCAGGTAGCCTAGTGATTAGAGTGTTGGACTTGTAACCAAAAGGTTGCAAGATCGAATCCCAGAGCTGACAAGGTAAAAATCTGTTTTTCTGCCCCTGAACAAGGCAGTTAAACCACTGTTCCTAGGCCGTCATTGAAAATAAGAATTTGTTCTTAACTGACTTGCCTAGTTAAATAAAGGTAAAACAAAATAAAAATCTTGGTCGCAGTTGTAAATGAGAACATGTTCTCAACTGGCCTACTTGGTTAAATAAAGGTGAAGTAAATAAATATAGAATTAGTATATTTTTTATGGTGTGGTTTACATATCAGCCCATGGGCTACCGACCACACCTGCAGACCCTATTATTATTTAAATTTTTTATCTGTATTGTTGACGATAAGTTGTTTTTTTGGTGCAAATAAATTAAACATAAACCTATTAGGCTTGTGTGTGGCTGCTTGGCCATGGAAACCCATTTCATGAAGCTCCTGACGAACAGTCCTTGTGCTGACGCTGCTTCTCGAGGCAGTTAGTAACTCGGTAGTGAGTGTTGCAACCGAGGACAGACGATTTTTATGCACTATGCGCTTCAGTACTCGGCAGCCTCGTTCTGTGAGCTTGTGTGGTCTACCACTTCGCGGCTGAGCCGTTGTTGCTCCTAGATGTTTTCACTTCACAATAACAGCGCTTACAATTGACCGGGGCAGCTCTAGCAGGGCAGACATTTGACAAACTGACTTGTTGGAAAGGTGCCACTTTGAAAGTAACTGAGGTCTTCAGTACGGACCATTCTACAGCCAATCTCTGTCTATATTGCATGGCTGTGTGCTCGATTGTATACACTGGGTGACAGGTAGCCTAGTGGTCAGAGCGTTGGTCTAGTAACCGGAAGGTTGCTAGATCGAATCCCAGAGCTGACAAGGTAAAAATCTGTTTTTCTGCCCCTGAACAAGGCAGTTAATCCACTTCCTAGGCCGTCAATGTAAATAAGAATTTGTTCTTAACTGACTTGCCTAGCTAAATAAGTAAAATACACCTGTCAGCAATGGGTGTGGCTGAAATAGCCGAATCCACTCATTTGAAGGGGTATCCACATACACTACATGGTCAAAAGTATGTGGCAGAGCTATGTAGCAGAGACTATATCCAGAAGCCACTAAGTGCTGCCTACCTGGAGGAAGGAGACCAGAAAACTGGCTTGTAGTCCTGGTAGATCAGACCCTAGAAATTACAACACAAGAACAAACAGTTAGCTCCTGGGGGAGAGAGAGCGAGCAAGCGAAAGAATGAGTGTCAGATCTTCTGGAGAGGCAGGCTGACCCAAATTGATAGAATATATCCCACCTTGCTGTGCATGTCCTGGAAGACCTTAAGCTGAGCTGCCTCATAAGTCCCATCATAGGTGTAGTAGCACTTATCCCAGTCCGCCATCACACCCCAGCGCTGGAAGGCAGCGCGCTGACGAGCGATCGCCCCCTCCGCAAACTCCCGAGCTGGAGAGCAGAGGGACCACAGTTCATAAACAGACACACACACAGCTGATTTTCTGGTGTCATACATACACAGGGGGATATCAGATTCTATTAAATCTGATAGGCAGGGCTGTTTTTGTGTTTCAGTGAACCACAGTCATGTGATGAGTAATTTTGTCTGAGACCTGAATATTTGTGTAAGCTCCAAAAGTGAATGCCTAAGCTTTTAACAGCCTACACTTTCAGCTCAATAGGCTAACATGATCCTTGCCAGGTCTCGCTGGTGACCTGGGTTTGATACCTAGTCAGTTCCATCCATCCACAATAAGTGACCAGTAATGTATCAGCTGTCTGTTCCCTGCCCCACTGACCTTTCTGTCTTATCTGCAGAGGGCTCAGTCCACTGGTTCCCAGCTCTCCCAGTGCCTTCAGTTCAATGGGCAGCCCATGGCAGTCCCAGCCTGGGACATAGTGAACCTGTTTCCCCCTCAGCATCTCAAAGCGGTTCTGGATGTCTTTGAGGATCTGGAACACACAACACCAAAGAATCATTATGATAAAGGCCTCGTCTTGCCAGTGAGAGCCATCACGGATTAATCTCTGTTCTGGGTTCAAGTCCAGTTGAGAAATATTGCACAGCTGGATTCTCTGCTAAATGACTAAAATGCCAAATGTAGCAAATAACAACACCTTATTGAGGGCATGTCCCACATGTGGGTCCCCGTTGGCGTATGGGGGGCCATCGTGGAGACAGTATTCCTTCTTGGCCTTCCTCTCTCTCTGCCATGAGTAGAGTTCTGCAAAGCCACACTCCTAGACACAGACAGAATCGATACACTGACATATTACTGTCAAGTCTATAGTCATAACACAGGCACAGAGCTGAATTTCAGACACAGTCTCATTGAAAAAGGTTAGTTAGTTAGCTAACCAAAATGAGTCTAGCAGTGGCTAGTTAACCTCTTGTTTGTTTATCTGACATTCTTTAGCAATCAGTCACACGCGCCCGTTTCGAAACATGTGGCCCACTGGTAAACTATCTAGTTAGTATGACATTAGCATGCTCGACTAGAGCACTCGTCTTACCTGTTGTATTTGTACCTCCCGGTCTATGAGATTCTGTCCGGTTAGTTTCATGGGGAATTCAGTACGGGGAAGCAACACACTGTCGCGGTACGGCCCGGCACCCTGGGCGGCGGCAGGGTGAACCGTACCTTCGGTGGAGCTGACATTTTGACAACGGCTGGTGTTGAAGGAGAGTGCGGGGTGGAGAAGGACGCCTCTCCGAACACTCGTTCCCCATCTCGCTACGCTCTGGCTCACTGCTGAAATGCGGCACAGCAGCATGGAGAGGCAAACACTTCGTACTATTCTACCTACCAAAATTCTAAAACAGGTTTGTTGTTGTGATCGATCTGATTGCGACCTCTTAGAGCATTGGATCGCTTTTTTCTTGTTTTCCGGAAGTACTGGACGTAACACACTACTACGGAAACTGTGAAAGGACAAATTAGTTGTCTTCTTCGATGAGGTTCAACAGTTGTTGGCATCCAATAAATGTTGCATTACTGCCACCTACTAAACTGGAGTATAACTCCCTTATACTTTGCTAAAATGTGTTTTTTTTATATAAAAAATAAATGAAAAAAATACCCTACCATCTAACACTACACGAACAAAAATAATAATAAATGCCAAATCACTTGTTTGCCCATCCCTCTGTACTGGTACAGATCTACTACTCACACCACTCCTCTCAGATCCCTCCCCCTTGACCAAATCTTTTTCTACTTTCTTCACTGCCTCAGCATATGACAACTTCTGTACTACTCTATCCCTGGAAACCTCAACCTGCCTCTCTCGCACGGGACATTTCTGATCCCCAGCCCCATGGGCACCCTTACAATTAACACATACCGCTTATTTCCCCAATGCTACACATTCCTTTGTCTCATGCCCTTCTGCACTCTTCTCACACCTAGGAACCTCCCTCCTACAGACTGCTGCCACATGCCCCTAAGCTTGACACCTGTAACAACGTAATGTAGTCGGCATAAAAGCTCATACAGGATCATTTATATATCCTAACATCACTGTTGGGCAAAGACTCAACAAAACTCAAAAGAACAGACAATGATTTCTGTTTCTCCACACATGCCACCCTGTCTGCGTTGCACCAAATGACAAGCATCACAAACACCGGGAATCTTCCCCTTCAGTTGGTCAGCTTTCACATTTACCGCTACCCCAGTAATGACTCCTTTCAATGGCGCCCTATTTTTGAGAGCAAAACAATTCACATCTCCTGCCCCCTTTCATTTAACAGAGCGCCTGCTCCCTCTGACCAGCAGAAATACATACAAATGATCACAATACAACTTTTGGTTACCCTCACCAATTCCACAGCCACCAACTCTGTTTTCATTGACCCTGAAACCTCAAATGGATCAGCCAATAGGCAAGGGTCCACTTTTTCCAAAAACTTCACAGGCTAATCTTTATCCTGACCCTCTGTGCAAGCCTCGGGCCCAGACAACTTCCCCACACCTACCACCTCCAATACTTCGCCCTCACTCACTTCTCCTGTCCAACTCTCTCTGCTTAAACTTTCTAACATTCTTCTTTAACAAACCATCTTTTTTCCCATCATTTAACTGACCCAAGCTCACCCTCTTCCTTCCTCCCTCCCTCTCTCTCTCTCTCTCTCTCTGACCTCTGACTCTCTTTTTTCCCTCCATTCCTCCTCCATATTCCAAGTATTACTCTCCTTGTGATAATACTGCACTTCTCCTGACAAACATCTTGTTCTTGCATTGTCAAGGGACGCCATTTAACCAGCTGTCACAATCACCATACAATCAGCACGAACCCCTCAGAATGTAGCCCTCAACAGTGCATCGAACATGTAAAGGCCAAATTAGTTGTCATTGTGGTAGATAGTTTATATTTACCGCTAGACCTGTTTTTGTGTAAAACATTTATTTGACATTTATCATCAGGATATAACATAATAGCCAATATTTTCCACATCATAAACTACCTATAGGCCTAGTGTAGAAAATGCCCCCATTATGTTCAGGGAGGACAACAGGTGATAAACTCTGAGGAGAGATCATAATAGTATCAAGCTCTTCAAATTATAAACTTGTGAAATAATAGGCATATTCACTAACCGTGATATATAGGTCTAAAAAAGACAGTGATTAAAAACACAAAGGTTATTATTTGAATTGCTGACAGTAAATCAAAGACGCTGTAAAGCACGTGTCAACCTCATTCCATGATGGGGCTGAGTATCTGCGGTTTGCTCCTCCCTTATATGATTGATGAAATAAACTCGCTACACTAATTAGCAAGGAACTCCCCTCACCTGGTTGTCTATGTCCTAATTGAAAGGCAAGGACCAAGTTTTAGAAACCATGTTTTATGGGAGGCTTAGGGTAAATTGTAGGTTTCCATTGGAGGGGCAAACTAGACAGGTGGTTAT
Source organism: Oncorhynchus masou masou (assembly GCF_036934945.1). Classification (NCBI taxonomy): domain Eukaryota; kingdom Metazoa; phylum Chordata; class Actinopteri; order Salmoniformes; family Salmonidae; genus Oncorhynchus; species Oncorhynchus masou. The sequence goes on along the minus strand of NC_088232.1, from coordinate 41,772,967 downwards.
GGGGACGAGCCCTGTTGACCTGAAGTCACAATCAGTGGGGGTATAAAATCCCCTGGATTTACACTCTACTCATTTACCGTGAGTGGGGAAAATAACCATAGACAGACAGGTTACGCTACTCACCTAATTGAGGCTAAGAAAGAACCTGACGACATGACCAAAATGGTGATCACTTACATTGGCTTCCTTCTCCTTGCCATGCAGTTATCACAAGTAAGATTTTTTTTCTGAAATTATTTGCAATGTTTGATTTGTGAAATATACACTATTTAATTATACTGACATTAGGCCTACCCAACATTCTGGGGAGTAGGCTAGGTATTCTGAAAGGTAAAATGGCATAGGCTATTCCATATAGTTTATAAATGGACGCTTTCTCAGTGACACGCTAATGATGACGTGGATAATTGGCATCTGGTGTTTCCAGTCGACCTGAATGTTTAATCTAACGTGCCTGTAATTTGAGACGAGCGCAATGTCAAACGGTAATTCTTTCAGATACCGAATCCAAGATATAAAGGTAATTTATGGGGAACACTGCCTCTTTCATAAAGTGATGGCATGTAATTGTAAGTTCTCAATTAAATTTATTGCCTGCCATAGGGTAACTTCACACTTTTTTGCGTTTTTAAATTGGTCGGACGAAAGTGAGATTTAAATTGGGAAATTATTTGTTTCTATACGTGAAGTTTATTGCCACTGACGCGCCCCTATGCTCATGTTTCAGGTCTTCTCACAAAACATTAGGCGTAGGCCTACAACAAGGTCCCCGGCGATGACTGTGAACACTACCAAAGTTGACGGCGGCGCACGTTCCAATATGACCAAGGTACCCGATGTTGTCACTACCACCATTCCCAAAGGAGCCTGCGTGTCCATGCAGTCCAGTGCGTTTACGCTGCTCATTCTCATGTTGGCGGGCTCGCTCTTACAGGGCCGCTTATAGAGGGTTCATCTGCACTAAACACACTGCCGCGAATACAATCGGCGGAACAGACCACCTTTCTACTGATGGGAATTATTTGGATCAAACCTCCCCAGCTATTTCAACCCAGTATAGGCAGGCATACACTTCCTACTTACTTGCCCTATGGTGTGGTCCTATGTACTGAACTCTGCTTTTTGACTGTTGGTTCCAGACAGCAGGCTGTCGTTTTGGACTGTTTTGTAACTTCTGAAGCTAAATGTTTGCTGTGCCTGGGGAAATCAACTGCATGTAATGTTGGTTGAGATGCGTTCTGTAATTAATGTAACCTATATTTTTGTCTTATCTCTGGCACTTGAGTCCAAGCTCCAACCTGGGTTTGAACCAGTGACCATCTGAACACAACTGCCTCTCACCGTTAACCAGCTAGTCACTTCACACCTGTCACACTTGCTATTTCTACTCCTGAAACTGAAATGTATACTTTGTCAAAGGCTTGTTGATATACTCCTGTGATTTGTAGAATAGCTACATTTTATATGTTCTCAGCTTTTGATTTTAACTGTTAAGCGGTGATGTAATGCTTAGATTTATTTTGTCTTGCCAGATTTAATAAAGCTATGACAACTACAATTAATATTCAATGTTGTACAATAAAATGAATAACACTACTACCTGTCAATTCTGAAACTTGTTTACTGTCAAATGGAAGTCTGTATTTTAGCATGGTGTAGAAATAAGACTTGACTTTTTCCCATCAACTAAAATGACCTTTGGTCTTTGGCTGGCTGAGTAGACTCTTGTGGCTGATGGCAGAAAGGCTGCTACGCAACATGGCCAGAAGTATGTAGACAACTTCAAATTCGCTAGTTCAGCCACCGTGCATGCAGTCTTATAAAAGAATTTGGCAGCAGAATGACCTGTACTGAAGAGCTCAGTGACTTTGAATGTGGCACTGTCCTCGGATACCACCTTGCCGATAAGTATTTTCTTTCCTACTATAGCTGCCCTGATTAAGTGTTATGGTGGCGCTGAAATGTCTAAAAGCAACAATGACTCAGTGTTAGGCCACACAGAATGGGATTTCTACACGCCACAGTGTGTAGAAATCGTCTCCGTTTCACTAGGGTTCCAAATTTCTGGAAGTAATGTCGGCACAGGAACGTTTCAGGCGCTTCATGAAATAGGTTTCCATGGCAGAGTAGCGGCACACGACCCTAAGATCACCATGCTCAATGCCACGTGTCGGCAAGACTGTAAAACCTGCCGTCATTGAACTGTGGCGTAGGGACATTTTTAACGCTACATCATACAATTAGTGCTTTTAACATTTGGGGAAGGCCCTTTCCTATTTCAGCATGACCAGGTGTTGAACTTGACTGACCTCAGCCCCATCAAACACCTTTGCGATAAATTGGAATGCTGACTAATCGCCCGACCTCACTAATGCCCTTGTGGCTGATTGGAAGCCAGTCCACAACATCAGGTAAAGGCTGTTTTATAGCAGCAAAGGGGAACAACTTGATGCCCATTACTTTGAAATGAGCTGTTCGACAAGCAGGTGTCCATATACCATGTAATGTATCTTGTTAAATATTTTACTAGACCTTAGGGAAGTGTTGCTTCCATGATGTGAGACATGGTTCTTTGATATTAAGCAATCACATATTACAAGCATAAGCTCTTTAATCCCATCCCTCAGCCATACTCCACCGATCACCGTAGACCACCCTCGTTTGGTTTCTATGTGCTGTATTTTTCAATTTTGCTGTGATTTACATTTGGAACCTTTCTAATCGTATAGTTTCCACAGATTGTGAACTAAAGAACCTTTCTCAGGCCCTCCCGGGTGGCGCAGTGGTTAAGGGCGCTGTACTGCAGCGCAAATTGTGCCACCAGAGACTCGCGCAATACAAGAATCTGTTTTTTGACAGAAATGCTTTCTAGAACATGTGAACTTTCATGTGCCTTAATATCAAACTTGTATGTTATCTGTAAATAGGAATAAATTTCAAGCAGAGTTTGAGAAGAAAAAAAATCCAGAAAATCACATTGTAGGATTTTTAATGAATTTATTTGCAAATTATGGTGGAAAATAAGTATTCACCATTTTCAATGCAACCTTGAAACATAAAAATTAGGGGCTGCTAGCAACTCCCAAAACTGTCTATAGAATTCAACTGACAGGCCATCAGGACCAGGTGATTTTCCTTTTTTAATTTAATTAATTAAATGTTTAAATTCAGAACCTCTAATTTCTTCTATTGACCCAGGTGAATCGGAAACTGAGAGGAAATCATCCTCAATCACAGCTCTGGCTCTTGTCGTAGCTAGCTAGCTAGCATGCCTGCCATCTTTTGTGAGGCTTGGATATTCCGTCTTCTGTTGTCTTTCTGTCTTGTTCTTCCCATTCAACTTGACAAAAACCAACTCTAAACTTGCCATATGTAGCTAAAACAAGTTATAGTTAGTGTCTTGCTACATTGATAGCCAATATTACACTGTTAACCACCTAACCCTCAAAGTTGCTTGGACAATAGAGAAAATGCTCCCTCTCACAGCGACGCCATCTTGGCTCCCCCGAAAATGCCTTTATCGAGGTTATTTCCTTAACAGGTGATGTCAGTGGTCAGCATGTGGGAGAAGTCGGGGCTCAGGGATGATAGACGAGTTACCCATTGGTAATTATGAGTTGTAGGGGCATTCAAGTGATTGGGCTAAATTTAATTAGATCTACAAGGATAATTGATTGATCTGCCAGTATTTTTTATTTAGAGATTCTGGTAAACTCTGTTGTTTTTCATGTGTTACCAATTAGTATTGGATTGTTAGATTAGAAACGGAACATTTTTTTCTTAGTTTTCAGTTGGCTTTGGCCGAGACCACACCATTTTTCCTTTGCAGGGAGAAACATTGCTTTTGACCAAATATTTCACATTTATAATATTCCTGTTGCTATTGTTATATGTAAATACAAGTAATTTGTTTGTAGAGTGCTAACCTTCTTCACCAGTTCTCTTACCATTTTTTACCATTATGTGATTAGCTTACCAGTTGGTGTATCGGTAGGCCTAATGTTAATTCTCCTGAGAGGAATTATGGTCTGTTGTTTTTCTCTTACTATAAATTGTTATTGTTAATTATTTAAAGTAATAGTAATGTCAGCATCCACGACGGCAGATACAGCAGTCTCGGCGACTGGAGGGCTACATAGTCAACTACGTACGCACTCTAACAACCGCTTCAAGGGGACATGCCCAACGAGGTGAGGGTGAGCCCTCCCCAACAGGTCATCTTTAGGCAAGCTATGCCCCCAAAGAAGAAGACCTGGAAGAGGATTCTGATGAAGAGGAAGGGGATCATCACCAACCTCAACAAAGTGAACTGTTGCAAAATCAGCAAAATGCAGAGAGCGCTGAGTCTAAGAGCTCAGATGAGGATTCTTATCCAGTAGACTTCAACAGGCCACGTAGGGATGAAGAGAGCCGACAGAGTAGCACACAGCTAGTATCAGATAATATTGAGAAACGTGGTCAGACTGATAGAAACTTCACTGTGAAGGAGTGCCAGCCAGTCCTCAGGGAGAGCCCGGAGAGGAGGGGGTAAATATGGAAACAGCTGAAGGCTCAGAGACTCAATCATCTCATGATGAAGTGGACACTGATTCATTGGGGTCACCCATGACCTTGCATCACCGCTCAGCCCGGCAGAGGAGGCCCAGAGACATTCTAACCTATAACACTTTAAGGCTGCCAAGCTCTTATCAGGATACAAACTAGAGATGCTCAGATGTGTATATATTTTCTTGTTTACCTTTACTAATCCAAGTGTGATAATATTTAGTGGGGGTTGCGTCTTTGCCCATAAAGGTAAACTGGGCATGTCTATATAGTTATATGGCTGTTAGCCCAGTTTTCCCTGGTGTTCTCAAGACCAGAACATAGATCCTCTGTGTTTGTTTTGAGGCCAGTGAAATATTTGGGCCAACATTTCGTTTTTGCAGGGGGGTGTGTTAAGGGGCTTAATACAGTTGTATTCCAGCCACTAGGGGGTACTCTGGTGAAACCCATGGGTAATAAAGAAATATAGTTTGAATTGGGGAGAGGAAGAAAAATGAACAAAAAGTGCTGTAAACTGCTGTTACTTGTGCTGACATGATTAAAAGTAAAGTAAACAGTACCTTTCGTGTTGTAGTTTATATTATAAGCTCATAGAAAGGGTAACACTAGCAAAACAGTCCTGTAGCGCAGCATTCACGTCATCTGACCATTCTTCAATTCACTACTGAAGGGACATATGAATGACATAGTATTGTGGTAAATAGTTTATATTTACCGGAAGAGGTCGATATAAGAGTATTTTTTTTGTTGTTGCCATTTATCAGGCAAATTATATTTTATTTTGAACATAAGCTAGACTACCTATAGGCCTACTATTGTAGAAAATGTCCCTATCACATTCAGAGAGGACAACCGTGATAAACTCTGAGGAGGACAGACCATAATGGTATCAAGCTTTTCAAATTATAAACCTGTTATAATATTCACTGACCGTTAAATAAAAAATGCAGGCTATTTGTGTTACTGATGTCACACCCTAAGATGTAAAGGAAGAGGCCTAATGCGGCATTCATAATCAAGTGTGAATGTGGTAATTACCAGTTGTGAAGTCGTAGACACCAGTTGGATGCATTCACATGCTTTGAATTCGTTTGGCTAATGGCCAATAAACTGTGTCAACCATAAACTAAAAGTAGGCTGCCGCTATCATAATCACAAACCAATTATAGTTACATTTATCAAGGTAATTTCCTAAGTACATGGCATCAGAGGTCTGCATGTGGAAGAAATTGGAGCTCAGAGAATTATAGACAAGTTTCCACATGTAATTACAAGTTGGAGGGGCGTTCATGTGGATTCCCACTTGGTTATGAATGCAGCATCAGTGGTGTGGTTTATGGGAGGTTTCAAATAAACTCATAAAGTTAAATAGACATCCCATCATTGCCCCATTATGGCATCTGTGAAAGCACAGGTAGCACCATTGAGGCCATCTCCATTTTGAGGTAGTCAATGTTCTTAAACTACTACTTCTGAGTTGGCAAGCAAACATAAAGTGTGCGTACTGCCACCAGGAGTGTGATGTTTGAACAAAAAGCCAAGGTTGGCGATATACTGCCACCTGCAGTTATGTAATGTTTCCTCATGAAATCAAATCAAATTTTATTGGTCACATACACATATTTAGCAGATGTTATTGTGGGTGTAGTGAAACGCTTGTGTTCCTAGCTCCAACAGTGCAGTAATATCTAACAATTCACAACAACACACACAAATCTAAAGAATTCACAACAACACACACAAATCAAAAGAATAGAGTTGAGAAATATATAAATATTAGGATGAGCAATGTTGGAGTGACGTTAACTGAAATACAGTAGAATATAATAAATACACATGAAATTAGCAGAGCAGTATGTAAACATTATTAAAGTGACTAGTGTTCCATTATTAAGTGACCAGTGATTCCATGTCTATAGGGCAGCAGCCTCTAAGGTGCAGGGTTGAGTAACCAGGTGGTAGCCGGCGAGTGATGAGTGTAATTTATTGGCTGATCCCGCCTGCCGACCTGTATAGAATTATGTGATCCTTCCATAACCTATAGGATGTTTCTCTCAGTTGACTACTTAAAAATGGTGAAAGTCCTCAATAGCGCTTGTGGGACGAGAGTCCTCTATCTATCTCTATGGATAGGGGAACAGGGAGACTGGATAGGCAGTTGGTTTTGGGGATTCGCACTGTTGACCCGACGTCATAATCGGTGGGGGTTATAAAAATCCCCTGAATTTATGCTGCAGTCATTCGCAGTGAGAAAAGCCATAGACAAAGCAGTCACACCGTACATAATTGGAACAGAGACAGCCAACAAAATGACGACCGTTTACATTGGATTCCTTCTCCTTGCCATGCTTTTTTCATCACAGGTAAGAGTGTTTCTTCTAACAAAACTCGTTGCCATGTTTGATTTTAAGTCTACTCAGTTTTCATTCGGATAACGTTACCTACATACCCATTCTGGAAAGTAAAGGCATTTCAACAGGTGCTACATTCAGAATGGCTATTCCGTTTTTTTGTTTTGGATTTACTTAATGTATTGACAAACTAATGATGGCGCGGGTAATTGGCCTCCAGATGTTTTCAGTTAGTCATTTAGAATATTTGGCGACCTAGTGTGCCATAATTTGAGTCAAGAGGCATGACACCGTAATGCCTCCTTTCAGATAGTTTTGACGTAAAGTGACTTCAAATAGGTTTATGTAATTTGAGAGCGACTATTTTCTCTCCACTGCACAATTCAACTGCAGGATATTGTCCGTCACCCTATAGGCCTAGACTAGGGAAACTAATTTCCCAAAAGGTGACGCCACTCAACACCAATAACATGCGTATTAATTTAAATACACTATGTCAAAACATATTGCCATAGGATTGTCTTATGCCACACCCATTTCTGTCTGCCTAAATCTAAACTTTACGCATGTGTATTTGCTCTTTGAAATGAGTTGGACGGAAGTGATTAGATGTATTGTCAAATGTTTCAGGGTAACTTTTTACATTTCTCCCATCTGGCCAATGCCCAGTCAGTGACGTGCCCCTCTGCTCTCGTTTTAGGTCCATGCGCAAAACACTACCACACAGTCCCTTCCTACGAATGTGACCATAGCTGACTTCACGAATTCCTCAATGCTCAACGTCAGTACCACGAACGTCAGTACCACGAACGTCAGTACCACGAACGTCAGTACCACGAACGTCAGTACCACGAACGTCAGTACCACGAACGTCAGTACCAAGAACGTCTCCATTCCTCAAGGAGCCAGTGTGACCTTGCAGTCCAGTGCTTTCACGCTCCTCATCCCTGTGGTGGGCTCGCTCCTACAGGGCTGCTTCTAGAGGGTTCATCTGCACTGAACAAAAGCCAAGACTAACATCGGCAGCCTAGATGTGGAAATGTTTTACAAAGAGCACAATTCTCGGAAGGTAGCCATTTGCGCACCTAAGCTGTGGGATTCGGTGGCACGGGCAAAAACACTTCTCTTTGTGCTCGCACCTCCTGGCTGCCTCAAACCGTAGGCCTACACTCTGCTCACTGGCCCCAAGGCCATGGCTTGGCAACAAGCTGTCTCACTGCAGAATGGGACATTTGTCCATATACCTTTGAGGTTTAGGCATTAATTCACAAATGGGTAAGGTTTGGGATAGGGTTAAGTCATTTAAAGTGCCTAGCACTGGGATTGAACACATGATTAATTAATGGTAATAGTGCTCACCGTTGCCCCTAGTGGCCAATTTTGAAGTAATCCCCTGACATGTCTAATTTTGCAGTGGTTCTTTAGTGACCTGGCTGTTGCCTCCATGGAGGCAGGCCATGAGGAGGCTCTATTAAACTCTATTCTTTGACTCAATATTGTGTAATTGCAGACTGCAATTCATGGGGTTTCTGGTTATCAGGAAAAGCACATTGGTGCCTGTTTTTCCTGGTAAAACACCCTGAATTTGTCAGTTCTGGTGTTGAGACCGTTTCTTGACATTTGTTTACATGGCAGGTAAGGATAATTAACGTGGCCGGTTAGGTGACTTGGTGTGCCAGGTTAGGAGAATGAGGTAAAGGGTTAGCTTTAGATACTGTTGTCGCCAACGTGAACTACATGGCCACGGACCAGTGGTGTGCGTCAATGGGTGTAACTTGATTTTAAGAAACGCCCCTACTCCTTTGATTCACTTGGTCCCACTGTTGCTGATTTCCCCAGGCACAGCCAAAATGTACACAAGTTAAACTCTGCTGTCTGAAATCAGGATCTGTTTGAGGTCCATTGGAAAATAACAGCCTATATTTGTCTGATCTGTGGCACTTATGTCCTTAACAGTGCTTTTCTTAATCCTGCAACTGCAATGGATACTTTGTCAGAGGCTTTATGTAGCCTACACTTGTGATGAACTTATTGAATTTTATATTGTGAACATGTGACGCTTTTAGATCTCTTTGTATGTCAGGTTCAATAAAGCTTTGAAATGTATTTGTCATGATTAATATTTAATGTCCTTGTACAATAAAATGACATTTAATATAATTGACTTATCCTGTCAATTCCAAAGCTTGGCCTTCATTGGCTTTTCCGTCTGTCTTAAAGACCTGCCGCATTGGATTTGTCTCAAATTACTGGTTAACAATTGTGTGCCTTACAGAGTTTTCTTAAGGCTGCTTAGCAAAGGGCAATTTTTGCTAGAACTGTTGGGGAAAAATCTGTTAATGGGTCACCATAGAAATCCATGCAGTCTTCAAATGGCGCTTATACCAACTTCTGTGGCAAGGCGTAACATTGGAAAGTATTCAGACCCCTTGACTTAAGGTTAGACTTATAAAATTCATTACATATTTTGGATACTCTACACTTGGTTTGACTCAATGATGTGAAAACGGGTTTAGACATTTTCTTTGCAACAAATCCTTTGCAATTGAGCTCTGGTGCATCCTGTTTCTACAACTTGGAGTCCACCTGTGGTATTGATTGGACATTATTTGGAAAAGGCACACCTAAGGTCCCATAGTTCACTGCATGTCAGAGCAAAAACCAAGCCATGAGGTTAAAGGAAATGTCTAGAGCTTTGAGGAAAGGATTGGGTCTAGGCGCAGATCTGGGGAAGGTTACCAAAACCTTCCTGCAGCATTGTAGTCCCACAGTGGCCTCCATTAAATTATAGTTTGGAACCAAGGCTCTTCCTAGAGCTGGCTGCCCGGCCAAACAGAAACCTGGGGGAGAAGGGCCTTGGTCAGGGAGGTGACCAAGAACCTGACGATCACTCGGACAGCTCCAGTGTTCCTCTGTGGAGCTGGGAGATTCTTCCAGAAGGACAACCATCTCTGCAGCACTTCACAAATCAGGCCTTTTATGATAGGGGTCCGACAGAAGCCACTCTTCAGTAAAAGGCACATGACAGCCCTCTTGGAGTTTGCCAAAAGGCACCTAAAGACATTCAGACATGGGAAACCAAGATTGAATGCAGTGTCACATCTGGAGAAACACTGGCACCGTCCATATAGTGAAGCATGGTGGTGACAGTGCTGTTTCTCAGCAGCACTGACTGGGAGACTGGTCAGGATCGAGGGAAAGATGAACAGAGCAAAGTACAGAGATCCTTTATGAAAACCTGCTCAGGGCCTCAGACTGGGTCGAAGGTTCACCTTCAACGACCCTAAGCACACAGCCAAGACCACGCAGGCGTGGCTTCGGGACAAGTCTCTTAATGTCCTTGAGTGGCCCTGCCTGAGCCCGGACTTGAATCCGACCGAAAATCTCTGGAGAGACCTGAAAATAGCTGTGCAGCGACGCTCTCCATCGTACCTGACAGAGCTTGAGAGGATCTGCAGAGAAGAATAGGAGAAACTTCCCAAATACAGGTGTGCTAAACTTTAGCGTCATACCCAAGGAGACTTGAGGCTGTAATCGCTGCCAAAAGTGCTTCAACAAAGTACAGAGCATAGGGTCTGAATACTTATGTAAATGTGATATATTTTTTCATACATTTGCAAATGTTTATAAAAACCTGTTTTTGCTTTGTCATTATTGGGGTATTGTGTGTAGATTGATGAGAAAACCCCCACAATTTTTAGAATTAAGGCTGTAACGTAACAAAATGTTGAAAAAGTCAAGTAGTCTGAAATACTTTCCCGAATGAACTGTATCTAGGCCTCCCAGTGGTTTGAGTTAAAACTGGTTTGACTGTCCACCTTATGTCCTTATTTTAGCACTTGCCATTCAAGGGCAGCCATTTTTCAGCCATCTCAAACAATGTGACCAATTTAATTTGGTGGCCTACTTGTCACCACTTTCATGACTCTTAACATGCTTACTGGCTGCCTGCATTTTGTATAGCAGGTTGTTTATTGTTATGAATCTTGACCTGGAGGCAGAATTGAGCGATTTTTCGGCTGCAAAGTCAAAATTGGCTACAGCGTAAAAATTCATGCAAACAAAAATGACCTTTTTGGTCTTAATTTAAGATGAGGGTTAGGTTTAAAATCAGATTTTTATGATTGTGGCTGTGCCAGTTATCGACCACTGCAGAGCTGCCTCCAGTGTGAGATTCATGACAAATGCCAACCTGCTTTTGTATATTTGATCTAACTCAAAGAATTGGGATTCTATATTTTTCGAATCCTTCCATTATCTTGATTTTGGGTCTCGCTTTTTGGCTCTTGTCCAAAGGAAGGGTAAACTACATTCTAAATCACTTGACAAGATTCATAATGTTTCTTCAGATTTAGAAGCAGAGCCTGAAGTTCTTTCCAATGGTTAATTTAAATGACACGATTTTGATTGTGGTAATTTAAGATTTGTTTCAATCAAATAGTTGTGTCCCTCTGCTCCCTGTAAGCAAAGCATCTTATCAGTCACTTAAACCACCCAACCCTAGGATTATATGCATCAACCAAACATGTTCATCTCCTTAGTTTCCAGTAATCCTGCTTTGGATCACAGTGAAGCTCTGTAAAGGTTATGTACTGTATTGGTTGGCAACAAGACAAGTGCTGATGGTGCACCAGGGGAATTGTGTTTTGTATGAAGTGTTTGAGGTGGAGTTATTTAATTCAGAGTCAGAACATTTTTGCCGTTCATAGGGATGGGAAATGAAAGACACAAATGCTTTGTTTGTAATTATGTCTGAATTTTGGAGTGTGCCCCTGGCTATCCGTCAATTAAAAAATATATATACAAAAAAAAAACAATTGTGCCGTCTGGTTTAATGTAAGGCATTTTAAATGATTTATACTTTTACTCAAGTATGACCATTTAGTACTTTTTCCACCACTGGATGTGGCTGGGGGTTATAGCATTTCTTTCACACAACCCATCAATTTAGACAAGTGTGTCTGGGTAAGTTTAAATCTAAAATTTATAACATATTTTAATCTGGACACTTTCTGTTTACCTGGAAGTGCTCCTTATTGTAGGCTACTACCACTTTTAGTCTTAATATTTACTACACTACTCACTGTTTAGCACATGACTTCACATGTGAACCCTTAGAGGTTTTTTTTTGGGGGGGGGGGGGGCTGGCTTAAGAGGGTGTGAACAATGCTGAATAGGTGTAGACAAAGGAGAGCTCATCAGTAGATACCTAAACTTTCAAAGGCCCTTTTCTCAAAAGTGAGTTTACAAGTTTATCAACTTTCAAAGCAGAATTACTTTCCCATTGTTCCTCAAAATGCAGTGTATAACATACAATTTCTTAGGTCTGAGTCTCTGCTTTTATCCAATGTAAAAAAATAATACTTCTAATTTGGCTTCATAAGACTGATTTGAGCTGGTCGGTCAGTCACATATGCTTTTTGCTTGTCTCTATAACAAGGGTTAGGCCTATATCCTCACATACCCCCTCAAATCGAACCCTGCTTTTCACCAAAATAAATCTCCACAGAAATGTATAGCCAACGGATTGCATGGGGACTGATTGTGTCTGTTAATCCGGTGAAGTGGGGAAAAAACGAGGTCAAATCATGACATCAGGTATGAGAAAGATGCCAGAGTTTCTGAGTTGGAATTCCGAGTTGGATGAGCGTTCAAAACAGAAAATCCCAGTCTGAGCTCGCTTTTATCCAGAGTTCTCAGTTGTCTTGAACACACTGTCGGTAGTCAGAGATTACCGACTTCCAAGTTGTTTGGAAAGCTCCACTAGAGACTACCTCTTGTTTCTGAATAGGGCTACCTCCAACAAATAAGCCCTTGTGTCTGTATTGATGTGACAAATAGGCATATCTACACAGTAATGGTGGCTGGCTGCGATATCAACTAGCCTAATAAGTTTGTACTGAGGTGATAGTCCTATTTTAGCTAAAATGTCAAATGAAATTCATTAGATTACTCAGGCAATGAAAAATATGTACAAAAATGTACATGTGGAAGTTTCAAATCAAATCACATTTTATTAGTCACACGCGCAGAATAGAACAGGTGTAGGTAGACCTTACAGTGAAACGCTTACTTACGAAACCCCTAACCAACAATGCAGTAACATAAAAAAAATATGAATAAGAATAAGAAATAAAACTAACAAGTAATTAAAGAGCAGCAGTAAAATAACAATAGCGAGACTATATACAGGGGAGTACCGGTAAAGGGTCATTGTGCAGGGGCACCGGTTAGTTGAGGTAATATGTACAGTGGGGCAAAAAGGTATTTAGTCAGCCACCTATTGTGCAAGTTCTCCCACTTAAAAAGATGAGAGAGGCCTGTAATTTTCATCATAGGTACACTTCAACTATGACAGACAAAATGAGAAGAAAAAAATCAAGAAAATCACATTGTAGGATTTTTAATGAATTTATTTGCAAATTATGGTGGAAAATAAGTATTCACCATTTTCAATGCAACCTTGAAACATAAAAATTAGGGGCTGCTAGCAACTCCCAAAACTGTCTATAGAATTCAACTGACAGGCCATCAGGACCAGGTGATTTTCCTTTTTTAATTTAATTAATTAAATGTTTAAATTCAGAACCTCTAATTTCTTCTATTGACCCAGGTGAATCGGAAACTGAGAGGAAATCATCCTCAATCACAGCTCTGGCTCTTGTCGTAGCTAGCTAGCTAGCATGCCTGCCATCTTTTGTGAGGCTTGGATATTCCGTCTTCTGTTGTCTTTCTGTCTTGTTCTTCCCATTCAACTTGACAAAAACCAACTCTAAACTTGCCATATGTAGCTAAAACAAGTTATAGTTAGTGTCTTGCTACATTGATAGCCAATATTAGACTGTTAACCACCTAACCCTCAAAGTTGCTTGGACAATAGAGAAAATGCTCCCTCTCACAGCGACGCCATCTTGGCTCCCCGAAAATGCCTTTATCGAGGTTATTTCCTTAACAGGTGATGTCAGTGGTCAGCATGTGTGGGAGAAGTCGGGGCTCAGGGATGATAGACGAGTTACCCATTGGTAATTATGAGTTGTAGGGGCATTCAAGTGATTGGGCTAAATTTAATTAGATCTACAAGGATAATTGATTGATCTGCCAGTATTTTTTATTTAGAGATTCTGGTAAACTCTGTTGTTTTTCATGTGTTACCAATTAGTATTGGATTGTTAGATTAGAAACGGAACATTTTTTTCTTAGTTTTCAGTTGGCTTTGGCCGAGACCACACCATTTTTCCTTTGCAGGGAGAAACATTGCTTTTGACCAAATATTTCACATTTATAATATTCCTGTTGCTATTGTTATATGTAAATACAAGTAATTTGTTTGTAGAGTGCTAACCTTCTTCACCAGTTCTCTTACCATTTTTTTACCATTATGTGATTAGCTTACCAGTTGGTGTATCGGTAGGCCTAATGTTAATTCTCCTGAGAGGAATTATGGTCTGTTGTTTTTCTCTTACTATAAATTGTTATTGTTAATTATTTAAAGTAATAGTAATGTCAGCATCCACGACGGCAGATACAGCAGTCTCGGCGACTGGAGGGCTACATAGTCAACCACGTACGCACTCTAACAACCGCTTCAAGGGGACATGCCCAACGAGGTGAGGGTGAGCCCTCCCCAACAGGTCATCTTTAGGCAAGCTATGCCCCCAAAGAAGAAGACCTGGAAGAGGATTCTGATGAAGAGGAAGGGGATCATCACCAACCTCAACAAAGTGAACTGTTGCAAAATCAGCAAAATGCAGAGAGCGCTGAGTCTAAGAGCTCAGATGAGGATTCTTATCCAGTAGACTTCAACAGGCCACGTAGGGATGAAGAGAGCCGACAGAGTAGCACACAGCTAGTATCAGATAATATTGAGAAACGTGGTCAGACTGATAGAAACTTCACTGTGAAGGAGTGCCAGCCAGTCCTCAGGGAGAGCCCGGAGAGGAGGGGGTAAATATGGAAACAGCTGAAGGCTCAGAGACTCAATCATCTCATGATGAAGTGGACACTGATTCATTGGGGTCACCCATGACCTTGCATCACCGCTCAGCCCGGCAGAGGAGGCCCAGAGACATTCTAACCTATAACACTTTAAGGCTGCCAAGCTCTTATCAGGATACAAACTAGAGATGCTCAGATGTGTATATATTTTCTTGTTTACCTTTACTAATCCAAGTGTGATAATATTTAGTGGGGGTTGCGTCTTTGCCCATAAAGGTAAACTGGGCATGTCTATATAGTTATATGGCTGTTAGCCCAGTTTTCCCTGGTGTTCTCAAGACCAGAACATAGATCCTCTGTGTTTGTTTTGAGGCCAGTGAAATATTTGGGCCAACATTTCGTTTTTGCAGGGGGTGTGTTAAGGGGCTTAATACAGTTGTATTCCAGCCACTAGGGGGTACTCTGGTGAAACCCATGGGTAATAAAGAAATATAGTTTGAATTGGGGAGAGGAAGAAAAATGAACAAAAAGTGCTGTAAACTGCTGTTACTTGTGCTGACATGATTAAAAGTAAAGTAAACAGTACCTTTCGTGTTGTAGTTTATATTATAAGCTCATAGAAAAGGTAACACTAGCAAAACAGTCCTGTAGCGCAGCATTCACGTCATCTGACCATTCTTCAATTCACTACTGAAGGGACATATGAATGACATAGTATTGTGGTAAATAGTTTATATTTACCGGAAGAGGTCGATATAAGAGTATTTTTTTGTTGTTGCCATTTATCAGGCAAATTATATTTTATTTTGAACATAAGCTAGACTACCTATAGGCCTACTATTGTAGAAAATGTCCCTATCACATTCAGAGAGGACAACCGTGATAAACTCTGAGGAGGACAGACCATAATGGTATCAAGCTTTTCAAATTATAAACCTGTTATAATATTCACTGACCGTTAAATAAAAAATGCAGGCTATTTGTGTTACTGATGTCACACCCTAAGATGTAAAGGAAGAGGCCTAATGCGGCATTCATAATCAAGTGTGAATGTGGTAATTACCAGTTGTGAAGTCGTAGACACCAGTTGGATGCATTCACATGCTTTGAATTCGTTTGGCTAATGGCCAATAAACTGTGTCAACCATAAACTAAAAGTAGGCTGCCGCTATCATAATCACAAACAAATTATAGTTACATTTATCAAGGTAATTTCCTAAGTACATGGCATCAGAGGTCTGCATGTGGAAGAAATTGGAGCTCAGAGAATTATAGACAAGTTTCCACATGTAATTACAAGTTGGAGGGGCGTTCATGTGGATTCCCACTTGGTTATGAATGCAGCATCAGTGGTGTGGTTTATGGGAGGTTTCAAATACACTCATAAAGTTAAATAGACATCCCATCATTGCCCCATTATGGCATCTGTGAAAGCACAGGTAGCACCATTGAGGCCATCTCCATTTTGAGGTAGTCAATGTTCTTAAACTACTACTTCTGAGTTGGCAAGCAAACATAAAGTGTGCGTACTGCCACCAGGAGTGTGATGTTTGAACAAAAAGCCAAGGTTGGCGATATACTGCCACCTGCAGTTATGTAATGTTTGCTCATGAAATCAAATCAAAT
This sequence comes from Oncorhynchus masou masou, assembly GCF_036934945.1. Classification (NCBI taxonomy): domain Eukaryota; kingdom Metazoa; phylum Chordata; class Actinopteri; order Salmoniformes; family Salmonidae; genus Oncorhynchus; species Oncorhynchus masou. The sequence goes on along the minus strand of NC_088232.1, from coordinate 41,756,510 downwards.
TTTATTGGTCACATACACATATTTAGCAGATGTTATTGTGGGTGTAGTGAAACGCTTGTGTTCCTAGCTCCAACAGTGCAGTAATATCTAACAATTCACAACAACACACACAAATCTAAAGAATTCACAACAACACACACAAATCAAAAGAATAGAGTTGAGAAATATATAAATATTAGGATGAGCAATGTTGGAGTGGCGTTAACTGAAATACAGTAGAATATAATAAATACACATGAAATTAGCAGAGCAGTATGTAAACATTATTAAAGTGACTAGTGTTCCATTATTAAGTGACCAGTGATTCCATGTCTATAGGGCAGCAGCCTCTAAGGTGCAGGGTTGAGTAACCAGGTGGTAGCCGGCGAGTGATGAGTGTAATTTATTGGCTGATCCCGCCTGCCGACCTGTATAGAATTATGTGATCCTTCCATAACCTATAGGATGTCCCTCTCAGTTGACTACTTAAAAATGGTGAAAGTCCTCAATAGCGCTTGTGGGACGAGAGTCCTCTATCTATCTCTATGGATAGGGGAACAGGGAGACTGGATAGGCAGTTGGTTTTGGGGATTCGCACTGTTGACCCGACGTCATAATCGGTGGGGGTTATAAAAATCCCCTGAATTTATGCTGCAGTCATTCGCAGTGAGAAAAGCCATAGACAAAGCAGTCACACCGTACATAATTGGAACAGAGACAGCCAACAAAATGACGATCGTTTACATTGGATTCCTTCTCCTTGCCTTGCTTTTTTCATCACAGGTAAGAGTGTTTCTTCTAACAAAACTCGTTGCCATGTTTTATTTTAAGTCTACTCAGTTTTCATTAGGATAACGTTACCTACCTACCCATTCTGGAAAGTAAAGGCATTTCAACAGGTGCAACATTCAGAATGGCTATTCCGTTTTTTTGTTTTGGATTTACTTAATGTATTGACAAACTAATGATGGCGCGGGTAATTGGCCTCCAGATGTTTTCAGTTAGTCATTTAGAATATTTGGCGACCTAGTGTGCCATAATTTGAGTCAAGAGGCATGACACCGTAATGCCTCCTTTCAGATAGTTTTGACGTAAAGTGACTTCAAATAGGTTTATGTAATTTGAGAGCGACTATTTTCTCTCCACTGCGCAATTCAACTGCAGGATATTGTCCGTCACCCTATAGGCCTAGACTAGGGAAACTAATTTCCCAAAAGGTGACGCCACTCAACACCAATAACCTGCGTATTAATTTAAATACATTATGTCAAAACATATTGCCATAGGATTGTCTTATGCCACACCCATTTCTGTCTGCCTAAATCTAAACTTTACGCATGTGTATTTGCTCTTTGAAATGAGTTGGACTGAAGTGATTAGATGTATTGTCAAATGTTTCTGGGTAACTTTTTACGTTTCTCCCATCCGGCCAATGCCCAGTCAGTGACGTGCCCCTCTGCTCTCGTTTTAGGTCCATGCGCAAAACACTACCACACAGTCCCTTCCTACGAATGTGACCATAGCTGACTTCACGAATTCCTCAATGCTCAACGTCAGTACCACGAACGTCAGTACCACGAACGTCAGTACCACGAACGTCAGTACCACGAACGTCAGTACCACGAACGTCAGTACCACGAACGTCTCCATTCCTCAAGGAGCCAGTGTGACCTTGCAGTCCAGTGCTTTCACGCTCCTCATCCCTGTGGTGGGCTCGCTCCTACAGGGCTGCTTCTAGAGGGTTCATCTGCACTGAACAAAAGCCAAGACTAACATCGGCAGCCTAGATGTGGAAATGTTTTACAAAGAGCACAATTCTCGGAAGGTAGCCATTTGCGCACCTAAGCTGTGGGATTCGGTGGCACGGGCAAAAACACTTCTTTGTGCTCGCACCTCCTGGCTGCTTCAAACCGTAGGCCTACACTCTGCTCACTGGCCCCAAGGCCATGGCTTGGCAACAAGCTGTCTCACTGCAGAATGGGACATTTGTCCATATACCTTTGAGGTTTAGGCATTAATTCACAAATGGGTAAGGTTTGGGATAGGGTTAAGTCATTTAAAGTGCCTAGCACTGGGATTGAACACATGATTAATTAATGGTAATAGTGCTCACCGTTGCCCCTAGTGGCCAATTTTGAAGTAATCCCCTGACATGTCTAATTTTGCAGTGGTTCTTTAGTGACCTGGCTGTTGCCTCCATGGAGGCAGGCCATGAGGCTCTATTAAACTCTATTCTTTGACTCAATATTGTGTAATTGCAGACTGCAATTCATGGGGTTTCTGGTTATCAGGAAAAGCACATTGGTGCCTGTTTTTCCTGGTAAAACACCCTGAATTGGTCAGTTCTGGTGTTGAGACCGTTTCTTGACATTTGTTTACATGGCAGGTAAGGATAATTAACGTGGCCGGTTAGGTGACTTGGTGTGCCAGGTTAGGAGAATGAGGTAAAGGGTTAGCTTTAGATACTGTTGTCCCCAACGTGAACTACATGGCCACGGACCAGTGGTGTGCGTCAATGGGTGTAACTTGATTTTAAGAAACGCCCCTACTCCTTTGATTCACTTGGTCCCACTGTTGCTGATTTCCCCAGGCACAGCCAAAATGTACACAAGTTAAACTCTGCTGTCTGAAATCAGGATCTGTTTGAGGTGCATTGGAAAATAACAGCCTATATTTGTCTGATCTGTGGCACTTATGTCCTTAACAGTGCTTTTCTTAATCCTGCAACTGCAATGGATACTTTGTCAGAGGCTTGATGTAGCCTACACTTGTGATGAACTTATTGAATTTTATATTGTGAACATGTGATGCTTTTAGATCTCTTTGTATGTCAGGTTCAATAAAGCTTTATAAAATGTATTTGTCATGATTAATATTTAATGTCCTTGTACAATAAAATATGACATTTAATATAACTGACTTATCCTGTCAATTCCAAAGCTTGGCCTTCATTGGCTTTTCCATCTGTCTTAAAGACCTGCCGCATTGGATTTGTCTCAAATTACTGGTTAACAATTGTGTGCCTTACAGAGTTTTCTTAAGGCTGCTTAGCAAAGGGCAATTTTTGCTAGAACTGTTGGGGAAAAATCTGTTAATGGGTCACCATAGAAATCCATGCAGTCTTCAAATGGCACTTATACCAACTTCTGTGGCAAGGCGTAACATTGGAAAGTATTCAGACCCCTTGACTTAAGGTTAGACTTATAAAATTCATTAAATATTTTGGATACTCTACACTTGGTTTGACTCAACGATGTGAAAACGGGTTTAGACATTTTCTTTGCAACAAATCCTTTGCAATTGAGCTCTGGTGCATCCTGTTTCTACAACTTGGAGTCCACCTGTGGTATTGATTGGACATTATTTGGAAAAGGCACACCTAAGGTCCCATAGTTCACTGCATGTCAGAGCAAAAACCAAGCCATGAGGTTAAAGGAAATGTCTAGAGCTTTGAGGAAAGGATTGGGTCTAGGCGCAGATCTGGGGAAGGTTACCAAAACCTTCCTGCAGCATTGTAGTCCCACAGTGGCCTCCATTAAATTATAGTTTGAAACCAAGGCTCTTCCTAGAGCTGGCTGCCCGGCCAAACCGAAACCTGGGGGAGAAGGGCCTTGGTCAGGGAGGTGACCAAGAACCTGACGGACAGCTCCAGTGTTCCTCTGTGGAGCTGGGAGATTCTTCCAGAAGGACAACCATCTCTGCAGCACTTCACAAATCAGGCCTTTTATGATAGGGGTCCGACAGAAGCCACTCTTCAGTAAAAGGCACATGACAGCCCTCTTGGAGTTTGCCAAAAGGCACCTAAAGACATTCAGACCATGGGAAACCAAGATTGAATGCAGTGTCACATCTGGAGAAACACTGGCACCGTCCATATAGTGAAGCATGGTGGTGACAGTGCTGTTTCTCAGCAGCACTGACTGGGAGACTGGTGAGGATCGAGGGAAAGATGAACAGAGCAAAGTACAGAGATCCTTTATGAAAACCTGCTCAGGGCCTCAGACTGGGTCGAAGGTTCACCTTCAACGACCCTAAGCACACAGCCAAGACCACGCAGGCGTGGCTCCGGGACAAGTCTCTTAATGTCCTTGAGTGGCCCTGCCTGAGCCCGGACTTGAATCCGACCGAAAATCTCTGGAGAGACCTGAAAATAGCTGTGCAGCGACGCTCTCCATCGTACCTGACAGAGCTTGAGAGGATCTGCAGAGAAGAATGGCAGAAACTTCCCAAATACAGGTGTGCTAAACTTTAGCGTCATACCCAAGGAGACTTGAGGCTGTAATCGCTGCCAAAAGTGCTTCAACAAAGTACAGAGCATAGGGTCTGAATACTTATGTAAATGTGATATATATATTTTTTTATACATTTGCAAATGTTTATAAAAACCTGTTTTTGCTTTGTCATTATTGGGGTATTGTGTGTAGATTGATGAGAAAACCCCCACAATTTTTAGAATTAAGGCTGTAACGTAACAAAATGTTGAAAAAGTCAAGTAGTCTGAATACTTTCCCGAATGAACTGTATCTAGGCCTCCCAGTGGTTTGAGTTAAAACTGGTTTGACTGTCCACCTTATGTCCTTATTTTAGCACTTGCCATTCAAGGGCAGCTATTTTTCAGCCATCTCAAACAATGTGACCAATTTAATTTGGTGGCCTACTTGTCACCACTTTCATGACTCTTAACATGCTTACTGGCTGCCTGCATTTTGTATAGCAGGTTGTTTATTGTTATGAATCTTGACCTGGAGGCAGAATTGAGCGATTTTCGGCTGCAAAGTCAAAATTGGTTACAGCGTAAAAATTCATGCAAACAAAAATGACCTTTTTGGTCTTAATTTAAGATGAGGGTTAGGTTTAAAATCAGATTTTTATGATTGTGGCTGTGCCAGTTATCGACCACTGCAGAGCTGCCTCCAGTGTGAGATTCATGACAAATGCCAACCTGCTTTTGTATATTTGATCTAAATCAAAGAAGTGGGATTCTATATTTTTCGAATCCTTCCATTATCTTGATTTTGGGTCTCGCTTTTTGGCTCTTGTCCAAAGGAAGGGTAAACTACATTCTAAATCACTTGACAAGATTCATAATGTTTCTTCAGATTTAGAAGCGGAGCCTGAAGTTCTTTCCAATGGTTAATTTAAATGACAAGATTTTGATTGTGGTAATTTAAGATTTGTTTCAATCAAATAGTTGTGTCCCTCTGCTCCCTGTAAGCAAAGCATCTTATCAGTCACTTAAACCACCCAACCCTAGGATTATATGCATCAACCAAACATGTTCATCTCCTTAGTTTCCAGTAATCCTGCTTTGGATCACAGTGAAGCTCTGTAAAGGTTGTGTACTGTATTGGTTGGCAACAAGACAAGTGCTGATGGTGCACCAGGGGAATTGTGTTTTGTATGAAGTGAGGTGGAGTTATTTAATTCAGAGTCAGAACATTTTTGCCGTTCATAGGGATGGGAAATGAAAGGGGGGATACCTAGTCAGTTGTACCACTGAATGCATTCAACTGAAATGTGTCTTCTGCATTTAACACAACCCATCTGAATCAGAAAAGTGCAGGGGCTGCCATAATTGACATCCACATCTTTGGTGCCCGGGAAACGTGGGTTAACTGCCATGCTCAGGGGCAGAATGACACATTTGCACCTTGTCAGCTCAGGGATTTGATCCAGGAACCTTTTGGTTACTGGCCCAACGGTCTAACCACTAGGCTACCTGCCAGATGTGTGGTAGTGTTGCTCAAGAAACAAAAAGATCACGTGTCAAGATGAAACACTCTGACAATTCTACATGAGCCTTGCTAACAGGGCCTGGTAAGTGAGGATCATCAAGCATCAGTGTTCCCTCTCAAGATCACTTTCATAGGCAGGTCCTCATTGCTCCCATTTTCTACAGTCTGCGCTTTGCATGCAGTCATTTTCTGAGGAAGGAATTTGCATTGATTTACATCCATTTGTCTTCATTTGCATCCCATCTCCTACCTGCATGCAGTAACGGTGTTTTGGTAAAATCACTGGGGAAGCCAATGACAACTAAAAGATACCAAAAACCATTTAGTCCAGTCAACATAAGCTAAATATGTGGCTGTCCATGGTTCTGGTTTTTGTTTGCGTGTGTGTGCGTGTTCATGCAAGTAGAAAAACATGTTGACTCACCCTACTTGTAGAGAAACGCCAATGCCATCTTCCCCCCTTTCATGTTGACTAAATGATCTATCACTTACAGTACACGCTTTTATTTTTTGTTGTCCTAGGCTAACTGGCTAAAATGCTTGCTCGCTAACCTAACTTCCATTCATGGTAAACGTTAGCTAGTTAACATTAGCCTTCTACATCTAGCTACATATTGAACTTCCATTCTCTCAGGCCGGGGGCACAACAATGTATGAATTAATAGTTGGATCAGAGTTGCCGTTATAATCATTGGCCAGTACAGAGAATTAAGTAAACCCACAAGTCCAAATCCCTATCTCCATCTATGGCTAATGAAAGAAAGGGCCAATTTTAGCTAGCTGGCTGGCCACCGGAAGACAACAACACAACGAGTTGCAAAAATTCTAATTTTTCTGTCAATGACATATGCTCTCAATGGGATTCGATAGGAGTGATGCCAAATCCAAGCTGGCTTCCCTAAACACTTTTTTTTTTGGTGCGCCAGGACCATTCACAGTTGAGCTCGCTCAGTTTAGCTCAATGCTGATTGGAAAATGTTTTATACTTTTTCGTCAAGGGAACCCAGATCCGCTGGCTTCCCTTGCTGTCAAAGCTATGGGCGTAAAAAATGTCATACTCGTTTGGACCAGACAGCATCAGATAGATGGCTGAGACAGGGGCGCTGTTTTGCTCCCTCGGATGCTTTCTCCTGTGAGATACATTTAGCCTGAAGGAATATTATGAAACACAGAGAGACGAAAGATAAATTATACATACGTTTTTGGGGGAAGCCTGGCTTCCCTTGGCATCCATGACTACATGCCACTGCCTGCATGGTGTTTACGGTTGTAGTTAGCATTGAGGTAATGTAGGCTGTTTCTATAAACATCTATAAAAGAACAGCAGGAAAGCTCTCATACCTCTTGGTCTTACATGATGATTATGGCCTTAGCATTTTAGAAAGTCAACATGTGAAGTGAAACAAGTGTTAAGCACAGTGATGTTGGAGGCTAGAAAACACAGACTAGATGAACTGGCAGGTGATATGTATAATGTCCTGAAAGTTATTATGAGTCTTTAAAATCTAACTTGGTGGTATCCAAGACAGATAAAACAATGAACTATGAAAATGTATGCACTCACTACTTTAAGTCGCTCTGGATAAGAGCGTCTGCTCAGTGTAAAAATGTAACCCTTATCCATGCACGTCGCAGACCAGAGTGGTATACTATGAAGCAAGGTACAGTAGATCTATTCAGGCTTTTATAAAGCAAGCTAGCTTCAGTTATCTTTACATTCCCGCTCAGGCTATATCCGTATTACGGAGGTGGATATTGATCGTGCACCCACCGCTTACTCGAGCCGGGTTTGTAACGGCACGTTCATGTTGCACATGGCTATTCTAATGCCGAACACTTCATTGAGACAATGCTGAATCATCATTCCATGGGTGAGTCAGTGCCACATTTTCTTTTGTGCCCAAATCAAAAAGTTATCTTGCAAATTCAGCAGGCTATAGTGTGAAATAGGGTGTTAGAAGTGCAGTCTTTCTTTTACTAGGTGTATCATTAATGCCATCTTTAATGCCATCAAATCAATGCTTTATCCAGCCAGGTCACCCGTGATACAAATCATTATTTGACGACCATCCATGTCTGAGGACGCTGGGAGATGATGTAGAAACTTGCCACTAGGGGCAACAGTGAGCACTGGTACCGTCAAGTAGGTTTCAGTTTTGCTTGGGCATTGTGGACAGGGATGACAGATGGGCATCTACCTCTGATTTGAAAGGTTGCATGTTCAATTCCAGCAATACAACATTTTGTTTTAAGCCTATCCCAAACCTTAACCCTTTGGAGTTCATGCCTAACCTTAAGATTTCTGAATTAATGCCTGAATTTAACCTTAAACCCTTTGAAATTTGACATTTGCAACAACTTTGAAATGTGACTTTTGATAAACATGGATGAATGTCTAATTCTGACGTGAGACAGAGCTAGCTGGCTTTATCAATGCAGGAACACCTTTCCCCCCCACTCCTAAAGATCAAATAATTGTATTAGGTCATGCAAAAGTTTTACTCTGGTGAATTTTCAAATGCAATCTGTCATTACTAAATGTGTAATGTGATAGGTATTTTAACATTACTATTTTAACACAAAAACATTTGTTTAATAAAATATTTAATAAGTCATCTTCCTCAAGTGAAGGGGATGATATCTTTGCGAGAGGAAGATAATCTGAATTAATGTGTCCTCAACTGGCAGCTCAGACACTTGAATCAATGGATCAATGAAGTTAGCCTGTCCCAGAGTAGGTTAGTTCTGATGGATTCATTGCCATAGAAATGTACCTGGCTAAAAGGTGAGCCACATTCGTGTGACTGGTTATCCTGAGTTGAACTCAGAGTTGACCAAAGTTACCTCAGTAAATCCTCAACCTAATTCATAGTACAGGGCTCAGTTCCACTCACTTGAACATGTGTTGCTGTGCCTCAGTGGTGCAACATTATCACTTCTTTACCACTCTGTGGTGTGAAAACAAACAGCAATTGGAGGCTTGAACCAAATGCCTGACAACTTTTAATTATTTGAAAGGCTAGGATGGAGCATTAGAACCAGTGTGAACCAGATTTGCTTTTGTGCGCATGTTGGGGAGGTAAACCATTCTGAAAGGTCAACTGATAGGATCAGGGAGCAAACAACCATGTTTCCCATGCAATTAAAATGCATGACCCAGTGAAATGCTTTGACATAAAAAGAATGCTACATGCCTCTATAGAATGCTACATGCCTCTTCATTTTACTGAAGGTATGTCCACATAAGCATAAATCACACAATTTTATGGTTGTTTTTAGGTCCCGCCAAAGCCAGTGGTGACAGCTAGTCTTCCTGGGATCCCATCACATTAAAAAAAATACAGACAAAAAGACTACAATTTACATACATACACAGCTGAAGTCGAAAGTTTACATACACCTTAGCCAAATACATTTAAACTCTGTTTCACAATTCCTGACATTAAATCCTAGTAAACATTCCCTTTCTTAGGTCAGTTAGGATCACCACTTTATTTTAAGAATGTGAAGTGTCAATAATAGAGAGAATGATTTATTTCAGCTTTTATTTCTTTCATCACATTCCCAGTGGGTCAGAAGTTTACCAAAACACCGTTACTGCATGCAGGTAGGAGATGGGATGCAAATGAAGACAAATGGATGTAAATCAATGCAAATGCACTCAATTAGTATTTGGTAGCGTTGCCTTTAAATTGTTTAACTTGGGTCAAATGTTTCAGGTAGCCTTCCACAAGCTTCCCACAATAAGTTGGGTGAATTTACTTGTTTCCTCCAGTATCTTCACAAGGTCCTTTGCTGTTGTTCTGGGATTGATTTGCACTTTTCGCACCAAATTACGTTCATCTCTAGGAGACAGAACACATCTCCTTCCTGAGTAGTATGGCTGCTGCGTGGTCCCATGGTGTTTATACTGGTGTACTATTGTTTGTACAGATGAACGTGGTAACTTCAGGGATTTGTAAATTGCTCCCAAGGATGAACCAGACTTGTGGAGGTCTACAAATTTTCTTCTGAGGTCTTGGTTGATTTCTTTTGATTTTCCCATGATGTCAAGCAAAGAGGCACTGAGTTTGAAGGTAAGCCTTGAAATACATCCACAGGTACACCTCCAATGGACTCAAATTATGTCAATTAGCCTATTAGAAGCTTCTAAAGCCATGACATCATTTTCTGGAATTGTCTAAGCTGTTTAAAGGCACGGTCAACTTAGTGTATGTAAACTTCTGACCCACTGGAATTGTGATACTGTGAATTATAAGTGAAATAATCTGTCTGTAAACAATTGTTGGAAAAATGACTTGTGTGATGCACAAAGTAGATGTCCTAACCGACTTGCCAAAACTATAGTTTGTTAACAAGAAATTTGTGGAGTGGTTGAAAAACGAGTTTCAATGACTCCAACCCAAGTGTATGCAAACCTCCGACTTCAACTGTGTGTATATATATATGTATATGTATATATATATATATATATTATATGCATAAAGAATAACAATATATGTGTGTGTGTGTGTGTCAGGGTTTCCACTCATGGTGATTAGAATGCCAGAAATCACATTTAGATTATAGTAATTCATATTAACAGAACATGCAAGTCAAGGATGCAACAATGTGCGGCCCTTCTTACCTAATTCTGATGTGCCCTTTGAAGATGCCAACAAGACGAGTAACAAACAGGAAAAATCACTAGGCTATGTTAATCTTCTATCCTCCATAGTAGAAAAGTTGATCTTTTCTATTGTAAAAAATAAATAAAAAATAAGTGGCTGAGGGATTGGCATATAGCATTTTAATCATATTTATGAAATTGTAGCCCCGCCCCATATGTTCCAAATCTGGACAAAGATATGACCATTCTAGTCTATCAAAAGCTTTTTTTCTGCGTCGAGAGACAGAACTGCCCAAGGAGCTTCCTCAGTAGAGAGAAGAGGAGATCTCATATCTTTTAAAAAGGACTAATTTTACATTTACTGTACATTTGATATTTTTGTAATTTTTATCCAGAGAGACTTACAGTTAGTGCATTCATCTTAAGATAACTAGGTGGGGAAACCACATATCGCAGGCATAGTAAGTACACATTTCCTCAAAGTTGTTACAATAATTACAATGTTTTTCTTTAATTATTAGGTATTTTATGCATGAATGATGGCTCACAGTTTGTTGTTGGTATTTCATGTTTGAGTTTGCTCACTTTGCCATTGAAATAGTCATTCAAATAATTGGTCATATCGAAAGGTTTTGTGATGAAAGAGCCTTGAAAGATGAAGTTGAATTAGCATTTCTGCATAATTTCATGTAAAGTACTCCAAAGTGTTTTTCCAACATACAATTATATGGTTTATCATAGTTCATAGACACAGTAAATATGAATGATGTCAATGTGAATATTACACATTGGCTTGAAGTTAGAATTCAGGTCTCAGTGAATAATAATATTTGTTTAACCCGGTGCCCAATATAAACTCAGCAAAAAAAGAAACATCCTTTCACTGTCAACTGCGTTTATTTTCAGCAAACTTAACGTGTAAATATTTGTATGACCACAACAAGATTCAACAACTGAGACATAAACTGAACAAGTTCCACAGACATGTGACTAACAGAAATGGAATAATGTGTCCCTGAACAAATGGGGGGTCAAAATCAAAAGTAATAGTCAGTATCTGGTGTGGCCACCAGCTGCATTAACTACTGCAGTGCATCTCCTCCTCATGGACTGCACCAGATTTTCTAGTTCATGCTGTGAGATGTTACCCCACTCTTCCACCAAGGCACCTGCAAGTTACCGGACATTTCTGGTTGGAATGGCCCTAACTCTCATCCGCCGATCCAACAGGTTCCAGACATGCTCAATGGGATTGACATCCGGGCTCTTCGCTGGCCACGGCAGAACACTGGCATTCCTGTCTTGCATGAAATTATGCACAGAACGAGCAGTATGGCTGGTGGCATTGTCATGCTGGAGGGTCATGTCAGAATGAGCCTGCAGGAAGGGTACCACATGAGGGAGGAGGATGTCTTCCCAGTAACGCACAGCGTTGAGATTGCCTGCAATGACAACAAGCTCAGTCCGATGATGCTGTGATACACTGCCTCAGACCGTGACGGACCCTCCACCTCCAAATCGATCCCGCTCCAGAGTACAGGCCTTGCTGTAACGCTCATTCCTTCGACGATAAACGCGAATCCGACCATCACCCCTGGTGAGACAAAACTATGAATTGTCAGTGAAGAGCACTTTTTGCAAGTCCTGTCTGTTCCAGCGATGGTGGGTTTGTGCCCATAGGCGACGTTGTTGCCGGTGATGTCTAGTGAGGTCCTGCCTTATAACAGGCCTACAAGCCCTCAGTCCAGCCTCTCTCAGACTATTGCGGACAGTCTGAGCACTGATGGAGGGATTGTGTCTTCCTGGTGTAACTCGGGCAGTTGTTGTTGCCATCCTGTACCTGTCCCGCAGGTGTGATGTTTGGATATACCAATCATGTGCAGGTGTTGTTACACGTGGTCTGCCACTGCGAGGACTTTCAGCTGTCTGTCCTGTCTCCCTGTAGCGCTCTCTTAGGCATCTCACAGTACGGACATTGCAATGTATTGCTCTGGCCACATCTGTAGTCCTCGTGTCTCCTTGCAGCATGCCTAAGGCACGTTCACGCAGATGACCAGGGACCATGGGCATCTTTCTTTTGGTGTTTTCCAGAGTCAGTAGAAAGGCCTCTTTAGTGTCCTACGTTTTCATAACTGTGACCTTAATTGCCTACCGTTTGTAAGCTGTTAGTGTCTTAACGACCGTTCCACACGTGCATGTTCATTAATTGTTTGTGGTTCATTGAACAAACATGGAAACAGTGTTTAAACCCTTTACAATGAAGATCTGGGAAGTAATTTGGATTTTTAAAAATTATTCTTGAAAGACAGGGTCCTGAAAAAGGGACGTTTCTTTTTTTGCTGAGTTGATAAGCCATGTAATAATCAACATGCTAAGGGTCTTGGTAAGGAAACTCTCCAAAAAGAGGCTTCTTTTTTTTCGTTCTTCAAATCCTCTGTTTGCAAAACTTTGAGAGGAGATGAGGTCTGATCTGGATTTTGTGTCAGTAATCTGCTCTTACCCTCAATCACATTTAGATGCTCAAGTTATGGTCACTGGGAGAGCTCACTGTAAGATGCACAGTCAGCAAGTGGGGCTTACATGTTAGTGTTTTCCTGTTGCTCTTGGTGACATAGGAGAAACAAAAACACCTCAATAATTTACATAGACCGGTGTCGTGTCTTTGGCTATGCCGGATTAAGTGATGTGACATGCTATTCTATAAACTCCTTTCTCTGTAATTAATATTACCTGATTGAGCTAGTCATGTAAATGTAATTAACTAGAGAGTCGGGCACCACAAAATAATATTTATAGAGCTGTTATCTTCCAAATAAACTCTTGAAGACCTAGAAATATTTTACATCAATAGCAGTCAATATTAATCGTCATCTTAATTCAGTCTCATCTGAAAGTTGTAAATTCTTGGTTATCTGCACGAACCCTGGCTAACAAGTTGAATCAGCAATACAAAATTGGGTTTAATTATTTATTTACTAAATACCTAACTAATCACACAGAATTACACATACACATATTTAAGTCATAACTTGATTACAAATTACGTCATAAAGGAAAATGTCCATAGCGGGCGGATCAGATATGACAGCTGGTTACACAAAAGAAAAGGGGCTGGGTTTGAGTGAAAGAGCGGGAAGACTGAGGAACAAAGGGTGAAGCTGTGCTATCGTAAATACAGTATTTTATGCATTCTAAATTACCGCCCATTTGGAAAAGAAAAATGCAACAAATATTTACTCTGAGCTGCGCTTCGGCAGGTTGGTGGTAGATGGAAGGCCGTGTTGCCCAACCGAGTCCTTTGTCCCTTGAAGAATGTCTCTGCTGGTAAATTGAATAAGTTGAAGTAACGTCCTTGTGTGGTAGACAGGATACTCTGTCTGTTCCTTCCTAACCCTCGTTTGCAGCGGCTGTTGCTAACTCAACGGCTAGGAGGTATCATTTCTGTAGTGAATAAGAGTTCAAAGTTCATACCATTTGCAACCAAAGCTCACGCTGATGTTGGCTTCGTTCTGTAGTTATTATCTGAACCATTCTGATATAGGACCGTCATCCTCACATCCTCGTAACAGGAGGATACATTGTCGTCAAGGGCTTATATAGGACGGGAGAGGAGGGCGTGTTTGAAAAGTTTTATAGCCCATGTCCCTTCACAGGGGCGGGCCACTGATTGAGCAGAGCCCTATCTTATGAAAACCCAAATCTCACATTTTAGAAGCTAAAATCACATTTCATCCCATCACGAATCATTTCATATTCAAACATTTAAATTGAACAACAATTCCATGTGACTCCGATAACTCTGATCTGTAGACTTTCCACTGTAGAGTTTATGTCATCTTATCATTGATGAGAATGTCTCAGATGACAACCGAACTGACATCATATTCATTAAGTACCACCCCATATGTTCAATTGGTCTGATTACCAGAATATAGTTAATTTCCCTCCACCTTCTGATGTTCCCAGAATCTATGTTAATCAAGGGTTTTGCAAATGTAACGTCAGTAGGGTAGAGAGAGGAAAAAGGGGGGAAGAGGTATTTATGACTGTCATAAACCTACCCCCCCAGGACAACGTCATGACACCGGTTAATAATTGAATGTGAGGAGACCCGTGTTTCCCCCAGTCACTACTTCCCTGGTTTGCCCCTCTGGACAGAACAAGGTCCCTTCTGGACCTGACCTGCACCCCCAAATACAGAAACAGCTACCCCATTTACAAATAAACACACATAAACACAAACACACACGCACCATGCATTCTGACCCCCAGTTTTCATCACTGTGGGAACTTCATCCCTCCCTGATTGCATAACAAAAGCCCCATTGTCCCTTCAAGGCTCCCATCTTGTGTTTCAGAAGTAAACTCATTTGGGAGACGTGAAGAGAGGGTTTGGCCACTCTTTCACTATAGTCACCACTGCATGACCCCTTCAATCCAGTGTGTGTTCCACTCTCCTTAACTCTCAGACCCCCCCGCCCCCCACCTGAAACCTATAGAGAAACCTGAGTGGTGGTGTGGGGGGGTTGTGGTTGGAAGGTGGAGAGAGGGGAAAGAGTAAAGGTTGGGGATTAAAAGCAAGTGAATGGAAGAGGGAGAAAAAGGGGAGGGGAAGGGGAATGGGGGCAGAGGAATGGTGGAGGGGGTTCGAGAGGTATGTTATCAAAGTGGGTAGAGGGCAGGTGAGGGCATATGGCCTGAGGGACACTATGTACTCTCACCACTTGACGAGAGATGCGGGGATACAGGGTCCTTGAGCCAGAAATCCGCATTCCAGAATCACCAAAAACATCAAAAAGCTACAGTACTGTATGTTTGTCATGCACATTCTGTGATGATTTTGTCTATGTTGCTACAGTGCCAAGGGCTGTTATAGTGACTGTATTACTGGCACACTGGCGGTCACGAGTCATGACGTAGTCAAAAGCCTACCTGGCTGGCATGAAAATGAACCACAGGAAAAGCTTCCTCTATTCACAATTTAAGTTAAGAGATTTAAAAAATCCCCCCATGCCCCTGTCCCGAGACAGGTTCATGATAATGGTCCAGTCTAAATCAAAACTAATTTCACACATATTAATTAGTATACTGTATATCTATATAAGGTCCCACAGTTGAAAGTGCATGTCAGAGCAAAAAGCAAAAACCAAGCCATGAGGTCGAAGGAATTGTCCGTAGAGTACCCAAGACAGGATTGTATCGAGGCACAGATCTGGGGAACCAAAACATTTCTGCAGCATTGTAGGTCCTCAAGAACACAGGGAGGTGACCAAGAACCCAATGATCACTCTAACCTAGCTCCAGAGTTCCTCTGTGGGGATGGGAGAATATTCCAGAAGGACAACCATCTTTGCAGCACACCAACAATCAGGCCTTTATGGTAGAGTGGCCAGATGGATGCCACTCTTTAGTAAAAGGCACATGACAGCCCACTTGGAGTTTGCCAAAAGGCACCTATAGACACTCAGACCATGAGAAACAAGATTCTGTGGTCTGATGAAACCAAGATTGAACTCTTTAGCCTGAATGCCAAGCATCACATCTGGAGGAAACCTGACACCATCCCTACAGTGAAGCCTGGTGGTGGCAGCATCATCCTGTGGGGATGATTTTCACTTTGAGAGAATGGGTGAAACTCTCCACAGGTGTGCCAAGCTTGTAGTGTCATACTCAAGAAGACTCAATGATGTAATTGCTGTGAAAGGTGCTTCAACAAAGTACTGAGTGAATGGTCTGAACTTTTTTTGAAACTTTTTTTTTTAAATATCCATTTGCAAAAAAAAGTTAACCTGTTTTTGCTTTGTTGTTATGGGGTATTGTGTGTAGATTAATGAGGGTAAAAAATAATTTAATACATTTTAGAACAAGGCTGTAATGTAACAAAATGTAGAAAAAGTCAAGGGGTCTGAATACTTTTCAAATGCACTTAAGGAGGACCTGTTTGTTTGTTAACCTCTCAACACAGAATAGCCGCAGGTGCGCACTTCCTTTTAAATAGTTTGGAGAAAATATCCTTTCTATTTTATTCAGCAATGTTCAATTGTATTCTTCATAACCATAATATAATAAAAAAACAATGTCACGGAATTCTAAGTAAATTTTGTCTGCTAAATGAATTAGTATATCCCACAGCCATATGGAATGGGCATATCAGGGCCTAACATATGGACATCTCAGAGTATGCAAATTCTGTTCTTCTGAAATAGATTACATTTTCTCCTTATAATGTTTCTTTAGACCGGTCTAAAATAAATAAGTGAATCATTGTGATGGTATATTCTAGTAAATGGATTTACTAGACTTTTAAAAAATGTAGATGCTCCAAAGGTCTGCAACAGTGGCTTGTATGCAATGCGGTGAAGCCAGGAGATGCTAAATGTGTTTATTATCAAGGATATCTCCAGTGTGGTGTGGTCAGCCCAACGCATCATCGGGGGCACACTGCCTGCCCTCCAGGAAATTTACAGCACTCAGTGTCAAAGGAAGGCCAAGAAGATCCTTTAGGACCTCAGCCACGGTCTGTTCACTCTGCTTCCATTTAGCAGTCAGACAGTATAGGTACATCAGAACCAGGACCGAGAGACTGAGAAACAGCTTCTATCACCAGGGCATCAGACGGATGAACAGCCATCACTAGCCAGCTACCTTTACAGTACTCAGACCTGCACCTTGATACTAATGCTCCATGTACTGTACAGTCGTGGCCAAAAGTTTTGAGAATGACACAAATATTAATTTCCACAAAGTTAGACTCACTTCTAGACTCACTTCAATTTGCTGACAGCCCCAATGACCCACACCCTCACAGACAATGTGGTGAAGAAGGCACAACAGAGCCTCTTCAACCTCAGGAGGTTGAAGAGTTTTGGCTTGTCACCTAAAACCCTCACTAACTTTGACATATGCACAATTGAAAGTATCCTGTCGGGCTGTATCACCGCCTGGTACAGCAACTGCACCGCCCGCAACCGCAAGGCTCTCCAGAGGGTGGTGCGGTCTGCCTAAAACATTACCGGGGGCAAGCTACCTGCCCTCCAGGACACCTACAGCACCCAATGTCACAGGAAGGCCAAAAAGATTATCAAGGACATCACTGCCTGTTCTCCCCGCTATCTTCCAGAAGGCGAGGTCAGTTCAGGTACATCAAAGCTGGGACCGAGAGACTGAAAAACAGCTTCTATCTCAAGGCCATTAGACTGCCTACAGGCATAGATTAGAAATCACTGGCCAATTGAAAGAATGGAACACTAGTCACTTTAATAATGTTTACATATCTGGCATTACTCATCTCATATGTATATACTGTATTCTATACTATTCATTGATATCTTAGTCAATAATGTTTACATATCTTTCATTACTAATTTCATATGTATATACTGTATTCTATACTCTTCTACAATATATTAGTCCATTCTACTCTGACATCGCTCATCCATATGTACTATACAGTCTTAATTCATTCCTACTTAGATTTGTGTGTATTGGGTATATGTTGTGTCATTTTTTTAGATATTACGTGTTAGATATTACTGCACTGTCGGAGCTAAAAGCAGGAATTTCACTACTAATCACGTGTATGTGACCAATAAAAATTGATTTGATTTGATATACTGTATTCTCGACATAGCTCATCCTAATAGATCTACTGCTGTACATACCATTTTCCTTCCAAATTATATAGCGTCTATACAAACCATGTATTTAGACTGGATTCTCACACATACTCACTCTATGTCTGCGTTTAGACAGGTAGCCAAATTCTTATAATTGTTTTCACTAACTGGTCTTTTGACCAATCAGATCAGCTCTGAAAGAGATCTTATGTGTAAAGATCTGATGTGATTGGTCAAAAGACCAATTAATGGAACACATATCAGCATTGAGCTGCCTGTGTAAACACTGAGTTTACAAAACATTAAGGACACCTGTTCTTTCCATGCCATAGACTGACCAGGTGAATCCAAGTGAAAACTATGATCCCTTATTGATGTCACTTGTTAAATCCACTTCAATCAGTGTTGATGAAGAGGAGGAGACAGGTTAAAGGATGTTTAAGCCTTGAGACATACATTGTCTATGTGTGTCATTCAGAGGGTGAATGGGAACGAGGTATTGTAGTAGGTGCCAGGTGCACCGATTTTTGTCAAAAACTGCAAAGCTGCTTGGATTTTCACTCTCAATAGTAGAGTTCATGCCCCGAGATACTCAGTGTATCTACTTTGGATTGTTATTTCTTGATTTCTTGTTTATATTGTAAAATATTATTTGTTTATTTATATTGTATTTGCAAGACATTCTACTGCACTGTTGGAGTTAGTAAAATAAGCATTTCACTGCACCTGTTGTAACACCTGCAGATCTGTGTACGTGACCAATAAACATTGATTTGGTTCATACAGTACATTTAGTAGAAAAACAGTGGGCTTGCTTTGTAAGTCATACATATCCCAGCATAAAGGATATTGAATTTCAAGGACCTTCCAAAAATCACAAACCGTATCCTTGGAAAAGGATTACGCTGACGTTATGTCACTATTCAATCAGGCTAAAAGCACTAGATCTTTTAAACACATACTTTAGGCATAATGTCAATGAGTTGCTGTGTGACAGTGACTGGTCAGAGTCAATATATCAGCAGTTTTCCCCTGATGTTCTCCTGTTCTCATTCAGTAGCTTCTACGGAGACATCATTATGAAACGTTTTTAAATTATTACTGATTGTTCAGGCAAATAACATGAAGGACAGTGGCTTACGACAACAGTCAGGCAAAAGGGAGAGGTAATTTGACTATTAAATGTACATGATATAGGGGTGTGGATATTCCTTTCTCAAGAACAGAACAATACAAAAACAGAATGATACACAGTAGGTCTCTACACTACATGACCAAAAGTATGTGGACACCTGCTTGTTGAACATCTCATTCCAAAATAATGTGCATTAATATGGAGTTGGTCCCCCCTTTGCTGTCCACTCTTCTGGGAAGGCTTTCCACTAGATTGGAACATTGCTGCGGGGAATTGCTTCAATTCAGCCACAACAGCATTAGTGAGGTCGGGCCCTGATGTTGAAGTGATTAGGCCTTGCTGACAGTCAGCATTCCAATTCATCCCAAAGGTGTTCGATGGAGTTGAGTTCAGGGCTCTGTGCAGGCCAGTCAAGTTCTTCCACCATTTCTGTATGGACCTCACTTTGTGCTCAGGGGCATTGTAATGCTGAAACAGGAAAGGGCTTTCCTCAAACTGTTGCCACAAAGTTGTAAGCACAGAATCGTCTAGAATGTCATTGTATTCTGTAGTGTTGAGATTTCACTAGAACTCGAACTTCACTAGAACTAAGGGGCTTAGACCGAACCATGAAAAACAGCCCCAGAACATTATTTTTCCTCCACTAAACTTTACAGTTGGCACTGTGCATTGGGGCAGGTAGCGTTCTCCTGGCATCCGCCAAACCCAGATTCATCCATTGGACTGTCAGATGGTGAAGCGTGATTCATCACTCCAGAGTCCAATGGCGGTGAGCTTTACACCACTCCAGTCGACGCTTGGCATTGTGCATGGTGATCTTAGGCTTGTGTGAGGCTGCTCGGCCATGGCAATCAATTTCATGAAGCTCCAGACAAACAGTTACTGTGCTGACATTGCTTCCAGAGTGCTGCTAGTGAGTGCTGCTACCGAGGACAGACGATTTTACGTGCTACGTGCTTCAGCACTCAGCGGTCCTGTTCTGTGAGCTTGTGCGACCTACCACTTCACAGTTGAGCCACTGTTGCTCCTAGACGTTTCCACTTCACAATAACAGCACTTACAGTTAACCGGGGCAGCTCTAGCAAGGCAGAAATTTGATTAACTGACTTGTTGGAAAGGTGGCATCCTATGATGATGCCACATTGAAAGTCACAGAGCTCTTCAGTAAGGCCATTCTACTGCAAATATTTGTCTATGGAGATTGCATGGTTGTGTGCTCGATTTTATACACAGTTGTGGCTGATATAGCCGATTCCACTAATTTGAAGGGGTGTCCACATACTTTGTTAGGAACATGTGGGCTATGTCTTGCATGTGAGATTTCCTATTCTTCTTCTTAACACAGTGGTGATTCTATTTAACACTCAGGACACAAAGTGCACCAGTGGTCTAATCAAGTCCACTTTTGATTGGGTTCCCTGCTAGTAATGACAGGGCAATCATCCAATCATCTGTACCTAAGCCAGATTGTCATCGGCAACCTTCTTGTCACCATTGTGATCTAATGACACCAGACATGCGCACTAGCCCTTTCTGTAATCCATCTATCTGACACCAGAGTGCTACAGTGGGCCTAATGTAACTCAGCATGAGGGTGGAAGGAGATAGGAGAATGTTATTGGATTATGATATGGAAATGTTATATGTAGCATGACCATCAGGCACAGTTTTATAAGGGTGTGTATGTGTGGCTTTGTCTTCCAAATCTGTATTGAAACCAATGGAAGGGATGGCACCCAAACTAAGCTTCTCGCCACGTCCTGTTCCCATTCTCAGACAGAGTCAGAATCCATGTCTACATGGGAAACCAGACCAGCCTTAACCAAATGATAGTAATGCAGATACACAGCAAATTCCTCAGGACAGTGGAGAGATCAAATCTCTGTACAGCTATTGGCTGTTTGCAGAAAGATAACCCAGGCTGTGCCTTTGCCAATTACCCTGTGACATTTTGCAATGTGCTACAGACTATCATGCTGCTGGCCTCCATTGCATGGCAGGGCTGTGACCTGTGGCGGAAGGGAGGAGAACTTACCGCCACTGCCCAGTCCATGGAGGTTTGGAAATGAGATGGTGTTGACGTTTAAGTGGCTGATTGTGGATGGCAGCTCTCGTCACAAACAGTAGGTTTCTCTATCGTTTCATCACCACCACTATAATAGCACACAGTGTTGGTTTGTAGGCTATATTTACATGGCTTAAAAATACAGCTGACTTTATTGGTCTTTGGGGAATGTCAGTTGTTTTCTTTAGAGATAGGCCTGACTGTTTATCCTTTGAGTGAGGATAGGACAACCACATTCAACATCCCATCACCTGGACGGTGCCCAACGCACGCACGCACACAGTCCCCAGCTCTAATAGGGCTTAGACACACGCAGATACATACACACCCCCACACAAACATGCATACGCGCAAGCACACACAGTCCCCAGCTTTAACAGGGCTTAGATACACGCAGATACATACACACACCCACACAAACACATGTACGCGCACACACAGTCCCCAGCTCTAACAGGGCCTAAACCCACTTCACAAATTTGGTTATTATCCTCACCTGCTTTCCACTTGAATGAGCAGGAAGACATCCTGAGCATGGGTTATTTTTACAATGCAAAGTCCCCAACTCTGTCCGTGCAGACAGAAATATGATTTAATAATGGGCTCATGTGGTCATTGCTTTTCATCGTTTCTTTTCTTCTTGCTGTAAAACAGGTGCTGGCATCCACCTCCGAGAACACTGACATGATGTTTATCATTTTCCCATGCAATCAGGAATGCTCAACTGTCAAGAATGTTTCCTTGATAATGTATATTTTTGATATAGGGGTGTGTCATAAATGACTATAACGTTAACAGTCAAGCAACTAGTATGTGCGAGACTGAACGGGATTCGATTGTCTAACATGGGGGGCTGTGAACCATGAGTGTGAGTGGTGGCATGACTGACCACACACTGTGGGCATCTGTCAATCAAAATACCACATAAGAGAAATGTGAATGCATGTCACATGTCCACCATGTGGATAGGAAGCATGGTAGAGATCATACTGTTTGGAATTCTGTGTTGAGCACAAGGACACCCACTCTAGTCTTTGGACAAGTACACTCAGAGTGGAGACTGCTCAGTCGTAGCAGTTGTTGTAGGAGGCCCCTTGTTTGTTTTTCTCTCTCCCACGATGTGTCTAGCTGGCAGACGTTTCACCAATTGTAAGTTCATTCTGCTCTTTTACTTAAAATCCTCCCACCTTTTGTAAATGACAAGACTGATCATCTACATGACATATGAGAATTCAAGACTTGCTTTTGTTGCAGGCGATAAAGTGAAAGCAGTTTTGTGCCATATACTGTATGTTATAGTATGCAAATCACATGGGCAGATGACTATAACGTTAAATGTAGGTAGTTCATTTGCACATGATCTTGATAAATCAATATAGTGTGGAAACAAGCCATAACACAGTATCTACTGTTACAGAACAAAGATTTTATTAACATGTCCCTCTCTCTCCAGTCCGTCACTACGGCAGAGCGCAGGTTACATTTGCATAATGAGTGGTGATGGGGTCAGGACTAAATGGGGAGTGCTGGAAAGAGCACAGGGGGTGGAGGAAGGGGTACAGAAGAAAGAGGGGAGAGGGGGATACAACACAAATCCACATGTCCAACAGAGAGAATGTCAAAGGTAACAAGAGGAAAGGCAGGGCTTTGAGTTATCCACTGTGTCAGTGTATGTATGTGCCTGTGTGTGTCCTTCAGTGCAAACATACTGCATTCATGTTGCTAATGAGTTTTCACTACAGCTCTGTAACTGCAATGGAAATTACTGTTCATCTGATATTTAGGCTACTACAGTTTGGGTTGTGAATACGGGCCCAGATTATCCTACACCTAATCCTAAACGTAACCTTTACGGGGATGAAATTAGCCCCCCTATACGTGGGTTAAAATGAGACAGAATCTCTATATCAGACTCCGTGTTTATGTTGTGCCCTGTTACTCCACCATACCTCAGGGTATGGTAACCTAGCTTAAGGCAAACGAATCTTCTCACAAACATCTCCTGTGCACTGTTTGGAACTGCACACATGAACAACCCTTCTCAAAGGTACCAAAATATCTTCTGAAACATTTGTTATGCTAATCTTATCAGGTCAAATGAGGTAGACATTAGTATATCAGATTAATATAGCCTGGGAAAGGTTACCTAGCGGAACTGTGTATGGAAGGTTAGGACACAAAAAATCAGCCCCGGCATTTCTAACACACCGGCCCATTTAGTGTTTTTTCCAAGGCCCCCACTATTAACCAGAAAATTGTAATTTTGCACAAAAAACCTGAGTTAAACAGGATAAAGGCTCATTTGTATTAATGGCCATTATGCCCAGACAAATGTGTAAACATGTCCCTAATGCAACTCGTAAAAGGGTTCTCTCTGTACAATCAAAAACTACTTGTGTTTATCTTCAGACATGGGAGCAGGTTTATTTGGAACAACATCTCTTAGCCAAGGCCAACTTCCACACTTCATGGTCACGTTACACCTGAAATATAGCAGTTGTATTACTGTATGTAATGAATGGATTTCCCTCAGCTCAGGGGAGGCTGCTTGTCCAATGTTATAGACTAATGGGATGTGAGATTTTCTCCACCCCGCAAGGGGGTGGAGAAATGGGGCAGAGCGAAAAATGTGCAGTATTATAGCTAATCTCATGCTCTTTTACACATTTTGCCAAGAATCGGAGAGAAATGTTGCCGTTTTAGAGCTCAGGGAATCGTGAAAGATGGGACAATCTCAACTTAACATTAATATGAACAAAATTTGAAATATATATTTTGAGAGATCAAAGTATCAGCTATCACACCGTATACAACCTAATTTATGTTTTTTCCTAAATTGCAACTAACTGGATTCATGTCAACTCTGTCAGACACCATAAAAGGCATTTAACAATTATTGACAAACAACTGTTTAAAAGGCTTTGGCTTGTTTAATCTTAACATTAGATTATTCAAATATGTAGCACAAATCTCCAAACTTGTTTTATAGCACTATATAATGCTCCGGGGCTAATTTAGTTAGTATTTTGGCATGTTTTTCTACATTTAGAACACAAAACAACATTTATAAAGCAAACATTATCCCTTAGGTTTAGCACAGCAAATATCTCAATAATTTAAGAATATGGTGCAGAACAGTGATTCAATTTTTTTTACTGAATATTTACCCAAAAAAATATTGACTCAATCTGTGACAGAGTTGACAATCCCCAGACAGAGTTGACAGATACTCAAAACAGACATATTTTTTGCCTCTAAAAATAAAAGTTTAATACAAACATCTGTATATAAAATGCTTTATTTGAAAATCCCCAATAAAAACAACCATCCTATCAACACTCTGACGGAGTTGACGTTAGACAAAGATCTGACAGTTTTTCTTTACCTAGTTGACAAAAATGTAATTTTTCTTATTCAAGCCTCTCTCAAAATACAACACTGCCTCTTTAATGAAGACAAACAAGCTTTTTACCCAACTAGCTTTTCAAAGACAGCTTGAAATGTAGCCTAAACGTTTTGTGCTAGGAAGCAGTAAATCCCTGTTGCTGAACAAAATTTAAAACTGGGCTAATAGCTTGCTAACTAACAAAAAATATCAACAAACGTGCACACGTTATGCTCGCTGACCTGAACAGCACATTCACTTATAGGTGATTGAAAGGCCGTTCACTGGCTACCTGTCAATAGAATTCTATTCCGATGCACTCTGGCTCTGCCTACAACAAAATTACAGACTCTTGCAAAGTTAGATTTGTTTTGTTGCATTGAAAAGGGGCATATATGTTTATTCGATCACATTAAATGGTGCAATCTAATGGGGCGAACTCAGTGAAGTTTAATCTCGTGTCTCTGCGCGGCCTGGTATTTCTTCTGCGCAACAGTCCTGGAAGAGGCCCACGCCGCATGCGGTTTAGAGGGGAAATTGTTGTGACCATTGTGATTCAAATATTGTTTGTTGAAATCTTTATTTTACACTTTTTTTGATAGTTTGAAAATCGGGATCTATGCATAGAGTCGACATGGAAATAAATAATATTGAAAGCATTTTAGAAATATTCCAAAAACAAATATTTTCACTTATAAAATTCCTCTAAAATGTACATTTTAAGCTCAAATAATGCAACAAAATGTAAAAATAAAAATAAATAAGTTTCCCTGCCGGACAAGGATTGACCCAACTTTCAAGAATCTATGAGCTAATTTTCTGCTATTTTACACATTTTGCCATGAGGCTGAGGGAACATTTTGCAGTTTTAAAGGTAATGTCCTGTAATTCTAAACATTTCCTTCATGACTTATGATGTGTTCATATGCTTTCTGGGGGGGGGGGGGCTCGACAAAAACAAATATTAATAATACTTTTTTGGGGGGGTTGAGGGCCCCAAAGCTCATGGGCCCCCCCCTGCATTGTGGGAGCTGCATGCTACGCCAGTGCTTACCACTGATGTTCAATGCCCAGGTTCACAATACTTGTCTTCTGGATACATGACCTAATCTTTAAGTCATTCATTCAAACTCATACTTGGAACCGCCAGACAAACAGCAAGTAATAAAGTGTCTTTAATGGAAGTCAGTAACTTCAGAACAAATCCAGAAAAGGCGATACATCTTTGAGTATGTCCTTTACATGACCATGATAATGTCACTCATCTGAGTAGCTCTGTATTCATTAGTTTCACCTCATACAACTGAGGTCTGCTCCCCCTGTACGGCATCTCCATGGTAATGGATAGGTGTAAAGCCCACCTTCTGCTCTATCCACTGGGCTACTGTCAGCAGTGTCCTGTCCGGGAGGGTGGGGCCTATTAGCTGCAGGCCAATGGGAAGGTATGCTCGATAACGCTGTTGTCACAGAAACAGCAAGGAGTCCTGGAGCAGAAAATGAGAGAGTTGGAGGGGTAAATGTGAGAAAGTCGAGAGGGAGATGGGTTGGCACGGTAAGGTTGTTTGAAGGCCAGACTATGAGGGGGATATAAAAGATGGGTTAAACTTTAACTGCCCGCAAAGTTATCAGCTTCCCTGGTGGAGATGATTTGATTCAGATAGACCTTCATCTGGATTTGTAATCAAAGGGTTGACCGAAATAGGAATTCCAACCCAATTCCTTTGAAAAGGGAGAGTTAAATGATGAACATATTATTTCCTGCCATGTTGCTGTGTGAAGATGTCCTCCTGGGTACTACGTGTGGGGTTGTCTTCCTGCATGAAGTCAGTGTTGCGCATGGCTTCACTCAGTGTGGTGGGCGTGAGCAGCACGTCAACACCAGAGCTGGACACTTGCTTGAAGTCCTCTGCTATCAGACAACGCACCTGCTGGGTCATCACAAAGTAGTGCTCATAATGGGGTCTGTCTTAACTCTTGTCCAAATATTCAAATTCCTGCTTCCATCCTCAACACGACCACCGATCTTACAGTAGTAGAAAAGTCTTGTTTTATACTGAAAAATGTGTTTGCTGTGTCTTACTGTCTGAGCAGGAAGTAGTTCCCCGAGAGGATTCTTCCTTGTATAACATTGTTAAATCCCTGGTGGCATACATGGCCACTACGGTGGCCTGTGGAGAACAATTCACAAATAATTCCATTTCAATCTTGCTTTACAATAACAAAATCCCTTGTAAATGTAAACCAATACGAAGTACACATACAGCAACAATTCAAATAAACAAAGGTCACCATCAAGGGCTCTGCTAGTTATAATAGCAGCATAATATTTAGAATCCACTCATGGTCAATTTGACTTTATTTGGCTTCATAGCAATGGACTTCTGTATTCGTCTTGCATTAAATGAGCGCTATTAATTCACATCATAGATCAACAATGAAACAACAGCATAGCCAGACAGACAAACAGTCTGACAGATAGATGTGCGACATGTGCCACATGCCTCACATGTTCAAAGTTTTACCAACAATCTTCATGTTAATGTTAAAACCACTGGGATGAACTGAGATGCCTGATCCTACTGGGAGGATAGGGTGATCTCACCTTGGGAATGCCCACACAGATGTTCCTGACATCAAAGTCACCCGATAGGTCTGTCAGTGTGGAAGGATTATGGTAGTAGAGTCTGACATCATGGCCTTGGAGAATACCTGTGTGACACAACAACCCGCACCCCAGGTCAACAAACCCCACATTGCAGTTTTACATGCCATAAAATTAACATTCCAGAGTAATACTTTTTACCTGGTCAGGAAAAACAAATACAGGCCCCATGGGATGGCCATATAACATGCCTGACCCAGGACGGTGGCTGAGTCATGAACACTCCCGAGTCATGATACCTGGGACCTCCATCGAGTTGGCCAGGCGGATGAGGCCGTGTCTGGACACCACGCCGTAGGTTGGCTTCAGGGCCACTATGTCACACAGGGCCCCTGGGTTACGGGTGTAGGCAACTGTATCCGAAAACACAAAGAGCTGTCAGGGGCCAGAACCAGGAGATAAGACCTTTAGTGTTTCAGAGTTCAATAAAAAGGTGTTGTTGAGTCTCTTTGCTCCACTACGAGCTAAAAGTAAAGTGCTTCATAAATACATAAACTACGGTATTAGTCAATGCTCAGGAAGTTGCATTGTTAGCCACAGTGGTTGAGTATGTTCCTATTATGCAGCATTTTGTAACAGTATGGGAAACTTGAACTCAGCCCTGTGTCTGCAGACTCACAGGAAGCTGGTGAGAGAGGCCATAGCTGCAGCACTTCCTCCAGAGCTGCCTTCCGTGATGACCCAGTCAGAGTCAGGGTCAGCCCCAGTCTGCTCTCTGTAAGGGGCGGCGTAGCTCCAGGTGTTCTGGGCAGGTTTCAATAATGGAAGGAGGGTACTATACACTCACTTTCAGTCATGAATGCAGGTTGGGGCAGTTTACAGATATGATAATACTTTGGTAATTCTGCAAATACATGTATTTCCTAAAGGGAGATTGAGAGCCTTAGCCTATAGCAAACTCATCCAAGTTAGTTCCCCCAATGAGAACAGCACCCTGGTCAAGGAGCTTCTGAACCACTGTGGCATTGTATGGATGAGTGTATTCTACAAAACAGATACTATAATAATAAATGCATCCAACTGAAAAGAGGAGGAATGAATCCATTTTTAGGCCTGTCAGCAGATATACCTTTCAGCATTTGAGGCACAAGTGTTCTTGATGTTCTCTGTGTTGTCCTTCACAGCAAAAGGGATCCAGTGGACCTTTGGGGGCACCTGCAAGGAAGATAAAAATGTGAGACCAGATCATAATGTGCAACACATGCACGTCCAGTACACACAGGCAGGCAGGCAGGCAGGCAGGCAGGCAGGCAGACACACACAACACGCACATTTGAGGAGCCTGAGCTCAGCCTCCTCTGCCTGTTTCAATGCCAGCTCCTCTGTCACGGTGATGTAAGCATTGAGATTGTGGGTTTTCTTGATACGTTTCAGGCAGTTTTTAGAGCCACGGAGACCAATAAAATAATGTTGAATAGGTACTGTATAATTATTTCCATTTGTTATTATTACCAGTATGCTAGCTGAATCAACATGACTGAGCGGACTGCTGAAAGGGTGGAAAATAATGTGTAACGTTCCAACAGGAATCTGTTCCAAAAACGTCGTAAAGTACAATGTTGCCAACAAACAACGCATACTAAGTAGCACGATCAATTCACCTAGCTAACTAGCTACCGAATAGGCATCAACTCACCATGTAACATATTCTTAATTCTTGTCCATAGGGTACCAGAGTGAGGACATACATTTTTCGGAATAAACGTGGAGAGTTAAAAACTTAATGAAATACCCGGTAGGGAGTGGGCTATCTTATTCGGCCTATACAGCTTTGTATGCGTTGTTTGTTGACAACCTTGTATTTTACGTTTTTGGAACATATTCCCGTTGGAACGTTCCACAAAGTATACCCACCTTGACCATGTTTTTGCTAGATGTGATAACGTTAATAACTAGCTAGCTCCCACCAGAGTTTGATGTAATAATTGAGTTGTGTAATTGTTACATTGCAGCTAGCAGACTACACGCACTGTGACAAAATTTATCAGAATACAAACTAGCTAATGCTATTGGTAACGAGTTAATTTAACTTACGTCTCTTATTGACAAGCTCAGCATGCTTTCTGTGTGTCAAATCAACCCAAATATACAGCAACCTTCAGTTTATGCGGCGACATGGGGTTCTGCCATGTTTGTTTAGCTTCTGGAAGCGCAACATCGTACTCTGTGATTGGATGTAGGATGAGTAAACCGCACTCCAAATACTTGAATAATAGCTGTCAAATGGTGTCTGCCAGATGAGGAAGCAGCATGAGTGCAAGAGCTAGCTACATTTTTTGCCCTTCCAGAGTGTAAAAACGATAACACAGGTAGAACAATGAGACAGATATTTCAACGGATGTACAAATGTGAAGCATCCCTTTGGCGTTTCTACTCAGTACCAAATATGGTAGTGAGAGGGATTTTATCCCAGCAGTTGGAGAATAAGGAAGGAGAAGGATTTTGGCCGACATTCTGCAAAATCGATTCAACATTTGATCTCAATACAGTTTTCTGTTCAGTAGTGAGTGTTGCAACCAAGGACAGACGATTTTTACAGGCTACGTGCTTCAGCACTCGGTGGTCCTGTTCAAGTTTCAGCCTTTACTGACATGTTTTTGTCTATGGAGATTGCATGGTTGTGTGCTCGATTTCATACACCTGTCAGCAACAAGTGTGCCTGAAATAGCCGAATCCACTCATTTGAAGGGGTTTGTAGTGTATCTGACTCATGTCACGTCCACTCCCGCTCCGGAGCTTGACATCGCCGGTTTACTAACCACCCGCCCTGGCCCTAGATACGCAACCATTTGGATCCGGCACAGTTGCCCACATAACTGCACCACTCACCCTCACCAATGGACCCATGCACCAGGAAAGTCTTCCATTCATCATCCTCGGACTCCCATGGCGCCAACGTCACAACCCCACTATGTCAACTCATGTTCCATATCTCCCTGGCACACTCCAGCAGGGAAACTCCTTCCCGTTCCCATGCCTCAGCGGCCTTGGTCTCATCTGCCCATTGATCTCACTTCTGATGGTTACACTACTATTATGGTTGTTGTGGACAGATTTTCAAAATCCTGCTATTTTATCCCTATCTCTTGTCTCCCTACCGCTCTCCAGGTCGCTGAGGCCCTGTTCCAGCTGGTCTTTCGGCACTATGGCCTTCCAGAGTACATTGTCTCTGGCCGTGGCTCCCAATTCACGTCACGGGTATAGAGGGCCTTCCTGGAGAAGCTGGGGATCACTGCCAGGCTCACTTCCGGGTACCGGCCTCATACGGGCAGGTGGAGAGGATGAACCAGGAGCTGGGGAGGTTCCTTAGGAGTCATTGTCAGTACCGGCAGGGGGAGTGGGCCAAGTTCCTTTCCTGGGCGGCGTATGCCAAGAACTCACTTCGTCATTCCTCCACCGGGCTGTCTCCTTCCAGTGCATCCTGGGGTACGAGCCGGTCCTGGCCCCATGGACCCCGATCCAGACCGAAGCCACTGTGGTGGACGAGTGGTTTTGCTGACAGAAGGAGCAGGCGGACCGCCACTGCAGTGAGGTTCCCGTGTTCCATTCTGGTGATCATGTCTGGCTCTCCACCAGGAACCTCCCATCTGCTTGCCCTGGGTTCCAGTGGATGACATTCCAACATCATCTGAGATTTCCACCTTCGCCATCTGGACTGGCCCGCTCCTCTCCCTCGGGCCGCTCTTAGGATTTTAGACACATCTGACGGACCAAATCTGGAGACACACATCTTTTAGGAATCACAGTTTTGAAATAAATTTTATTTTAAGGCAGTGGGCTATTGCAAGAAACTACATCATTTTATTTTTCACTTACTAACCATTATTGACAGATTTTATTTGTAAAACATTTTGGGAGATTTTGAAATTGGGATCCAGGCATAGAGCCAACATGGAAATGTATAATATTGAAACTTCACTAAGAAAATTATCCTCAATGTAAATTATGGTAATGCAGGGGGGGGGGGGGGTGTATGCCCTTTACATGACTATGATAACATCACCCATCTGAGTAGCTCTGTATTCACTAGTTTCACCTCATATGCATACCTCAGGACTCTTATGGACTGCCACACCTCGCTCCCCCTCTCAGGCATCTTCATGGTTTAGCTTCTGGAAGTGCAAAAAAATGCTCTATGTTTGGATGTAGGATGAGTAAACCGCACTCGCTTGAGTATTAGCTGTCAGAGGGTGTCTGCCAGACGAGGCAGCAGCATGAGTACAAGAGCCAGCTTACTTTTTGTCCTTCCATACTGTAAAAACGATAATATACAGTATCTGCAACTTAATCCATTGTATTTTCTAATGAATTTAATTGAGATATAATTAATTTAGCTAGCTAGAGTCGATGTCCGTGAAGACCGTGGAAATCTAATTACCATAATACAAAAATCCCCATAAAAATCTGTCAGTTGAAGCTAGAGATATCTGTTTTTATGCATGGGATGCATCTCAATCCATGTCGCACTAGGCCAACCCGCTCTTCTCACGAAATCGCCTGTCTCAATCCACCACATCCACCAATGTCTCACTTCTGCATCTGCAGTGAAAAGTGAAAGAGCTAGAGCTATGTTTGTCAGACCATGAGACATCCCAAAACGTATCTTCTTCCATGTGTTATTTCACAGTTTTGATGTCTTCACTATTATTCTACAATGTAGAAATAGTAAAAATAAAGACCAACATTTTCGGGATGTCTCATGGTCTGACAAACATTGCTCGAGCTCTGTCACTTTTCACCGCAGATGCAGAAGTGGGACATTGGTGGATGTGGTGGATTGAGACAGGCGATTTCGTGAGAAGAGCGGGTTGGCCTACTATTATGACCCCTCTATGGAAAGATGAGACTTTTACAAACACTATGGTGTACTCCATTTTGCTCTATGACCCCCCACAAGCATCTGAAGTTGGTATAGCCGATCTGCCAACTTCTATCTGTGGCGTCAGCACAGCTTGAACTACACACTAATATTACCCCTCTGTGGAAAGGTGAGACTCTCACCAACACGTACAGTGACAGTCAAAAGTTTGGTGGAGGGCATACAGAAGATATCCCTATTTGGTAAAATACGAATTCCATGTTATGGTATGAACAGCTCAAATAAGCAAAGAGAAACGACAGTCCATCATTACTTTAAGACATGAAGGTCAGTCAATCTGGAAAATGTCAAGTTTCTTCAAGTACAGTCGCAAAGACCATTAAGCTCTATGATGGAACTGGCGCTCATGAGGACCGACTCAGGACAGGAAGACCCAGAGTTACCTCTGTTGCAGATGATAAGTTCATTAGAGTTAACTGCACCTCAGATTGCAGCCCAAATAAATGCTTCACAGAGTTCAATGATCAGACACATCTCAACATCAACTGTTCAAATGAGACTGCGTGAATCAGGCCTTCATGGTCGAATTGCTGCAAAGAAACCACTACTAAAGGACACCAATAAGAAGAAGAGACTTGCTTGGGCCAAAAAACACCATCAATGAACATTTTACCAATGGAAATCTGTCCTTTGGTCTGATGAGTCCAAATTTTAGATTTTTGGTTCCAACCGCTGTGTCTTTGTGAGACACAGAGTAGGTGAACAGATGATCTCCGCATGTGTGGTTCCCACCGTGAAGCATGGAGGAGGAGGTGTTATGGCGTGGGGGTGCTTTGCTGGGGACACTGTCAGTGATTTATTTAGAATTCAAGGCACACTTAACCAGCATGGCTACCACAGCATTCTGCAGTGATACGCCATCCCATTTGGTTTGCGCTTAGTGGGACTGTCATTTGTTTTTAAACAGGAGAATGACCCCAAAACATACCTCCAGGCTGTGTAAGGGCTATTTGACCAAGAACGAGAGTATTGGAGTGCTGCATCAGATGACCTGGCGTCCACAATTTCCCAACCTCAACCCAATTGAGATGGTTTGGGATGAATTGGACTGCAGAGTGAAGGAAAGCAGCCAACAAGTGCTCAGCATATATGGGAACTCCTTCAAGACTGTTGGAAAAGCATTCCTCATGAAGCTAGTTGAGAGAATGCCAAGAGTGTGCAAAGGGTGGCTACTTTGAAGAATCTCAAATATAAAATATTTTTTGATTTGTTTAACACTTTTTTGGTTACTACATGATTCCATATGTGGTATTTCATAGTGTTGATGTCTTTACTATTATTATACAATGTATAAAATAGTACAAAGAAAAATCCTTGAATGAGTAGGTGTGTCCAAACTTTTGACTGGTGCTGTACATGTTGTATTTTTCTAGGGTGCCCACAGGCCTCACACGACTTGTCTGAAGGTCCCCTGGTACCAGCTAAAAACATGTATAGAAGTACACTCTGGACACTGTTTAGTGCCAAAAATAAGTGTTTAAATACATGTAAAAAAATGTTTCCTGATCAGTCTTATATCTCTCAGATATAGGACAGACACTTCAGAACAAACTTACTTTTGATTTTTTGGGGGTACTATCTGTTGTGAATCTGTTATTCATTGTATTTGTTTCTACAGGCTAATAGCAGTAAGGTCAAATACCGTTTTGAATCAAATCATTAAATATATATTTATTTATTTTTATATATATAAATAAATGTTTTCCTTGGTATGACCTTCTAAAAAACAACCCCCCCCCCCGGGCTTTGACAGAGCTTAGACTGTAATGGGATTATACAAGACTGAAGAACAAGTGTATTGACATATTATAGCTAGTTGATGAACATAATCATGCATCTTTTGAGACAGTTGTCATGCGGTCAGGGGTCTTGTCTCCTAATCAGGAGAGCAGCATGTGTGAAAACATTACCCCATGGAGGTCAGAAGAGACTGTTCAACACCACCTCCAACAGCCGTATGACAATCATGCCTGCTTGGGAGATCAATAGATAAGGCAGCAATGATGTCTTTCGGTTCACTAAAAACGCTGGGTTATGGACTAAGGAAGTTATCCTCAAAGTCCATGCTGCAGGTCTTAACCACATTGACGTCAGCATGAGAGGTTGTTGTGATATTCTAGCTTGATAAATTCCTTCTTCTTGTTCTTCTTCTATGAAGTTTAACGGCTGTTGACATCCAATAGATGTTGCATTAACGCGACCAACTAGACTTGAGTACAGCTCCATTATACTTTGTTTTATAAAAGCTAAATTAATAAACAAATAATCTACCTTCTAACCCTACATTCATTAAAAATCCACCACCTTACTCCACTATTTAAATCTATCTAGTCCTACCTCAGGCCAACAGCCTGAAAGGACGGGACACCACCACTCAACACACCCTGTAACACAACCTGACGTCAAATCTCTTACACCCAAATACTTTTCTGCAACTTGCATTCCATCCCTGCAGTACAGTTGATAGGCTTTTTAGTGTTCATAGCAATGGCTATCTTACTGAAGCATATATCATTTATTGGCCTATCTCTCTGTACTGATACATATCTACTACTCACACGAATACTCTCAGGATCCTTCCACCTTGACCCGTCTTCCTCAACTTTCCTCACTGCCTCAGTATGCGACACCCTTCGCTCTACTCTAACCCTGGTAACCTCAACCTGCCTCTCTCACACTGGACATTTCTGATCCCTAGCACCATGGGCACCTTTACAATTAACACATACCGCTTATTTCCCCAATGCTACACATTCCTTTGTCTCATGCCTTTCTGCACACTTCTCACACCTAGGAACCTCCCTCCTACAGACTGCTGCCACATGCCCATAAGATTGACACCTGTAACAACGTAATGTAGTCGGCACATAAGCTCTTACGGGATAACTGAAATAACCTAACACATTGTCGGCCAGAGACTCAACATCAAAACTCAAAAGAACAGACATTGACTTTTCTGCTTCACCACTCACCCGATTCATTTCCTTGAAGTGACCTTATTTTTATAGGCTAACTCTTCATTTCAAGCCAGTGGTTTTCCTATGACCTTCTCAGAGTTCTTAAAGAAGATAGACTATCAGATCTTTTATAGATAGCTTATATGAAGACAGTTGTGAGACATCTTCACAATAGCCTTTTTGTGCACACACCACAGTCTCGTGAAAAGGAAACTGCCCTCATTCAGAGCTGACTGAGCATCTGTTGTTTTGCTATTCACATTTGGTCTGTGTATGAGAGAGAGATCTGAGTGGGCAAAATAGATCACCCCTGGAGACGAGGAGAGCTCTTCTGACACAAAGGGAAAGTTGACTGCTATGGCACATGGTTTGGGTGTTAAATTCAAACTGTGAATGTTAGACTAAACCTCACACGTATGGCCTAGATGTGCTCTTTGAAGAGGTGGTGGCCTGCTGTTTCTTATGGTTACTTCTCAGTCTAATCAGTGATGATCTTCCCAGCTAGTTTCAGTGTTCTTGTCATCTTGTGGCCTCTGTTCGTATCTGAATTCACTTGTCTCAACGTCTACTTGAACTGATTGCGTTTTGCCTTATTTCTGTGTTGTTTCTGCCCTCTCAGGTGGGTATGGGGCTGCCACCAAGGCCATGAAGAGAGACCTCCTAAACATCAACCAATCCGGCAGTGAGTTTCCCCTGATCCTGGGCCGTGACGTGTCCGGAGTCATCATCGAGTGTTTTCTGGATGTGGCACCAGACTACTTCAAATAGGTGGATGAGGTAACACACAAACAAATTGGCCCCAGGATGCAGTACAATAGGGTGGTACTCTCTGTGGGAAGGGTTGGGGTTGTGTGTGTTTGTTCGTTTGTTTGTTTTTGTGTTACCGCTTTGTTTACTTAATCCAAGTGCAGCTGAAATGTGAAGCACCTCATTTGCATCATTGTTAATGTCAGTGGTTTTCCTATTATGTTTCTCATAGCATTCAGAGAACATAGACTATCAGATCTTTTACACAATAGCCTATAAGAAGTCAGATGCGAGACATGTTCACAATAGTATGTTCACAATAGCATGTTCACAATAGCCTGAATTTCCCTTTCACCTTGTGAAAAGGGTATTCAGCAACCCTTGGAGGACAGTGATAAAAGAGCTTCTTTATGGTTAAAAAGTAAAACCAACGTGTTTTGTACCTTGGCCTTCGGGAATTACAGATGGTGATGAGCATTTTATAAATGTTTGTATAATGTTACATCATCACACCGCCTTTGGGCCAACTGGTCAACTCGTCGTCAGTGTGTCAGTGAAACACGACCCCATCATATGGATGTGAAGATATACACAAACAGAGAATTCAAAATGTCACAATCTTGGTATCTGTGCCATCCATGCAGGGTGTTACCAGTGCGTGGTTGGTTAAGCCAGTGTTTTTTCCTTCTCAGGTGTGGGTGGCCATTCCCCTTGGAAACATGGAAGCCTGGCTGAGATTGTGGTGTTGACTGCAAATGTGGTACTGTTTTGTTTATGATCCCTTTATGTTTTTGTGTTGTAGTTTGTTTTCCAAACCATTGTTTGCTTGTGGTTATTTCTACAATAAACATGAACATATGTGTAGTTGAATATTACTACGGCCAGGGATACTCTGCTTTCTTTAGCATGTTCAAGAGAGAATGCATTTGGATACATTAGTATAGGCAATATTAGGTGTCTTCTGTGGGCTAAATGCTATTGCTAGGCTGGAATGGAATTTTGGGATGGTGTCAGATTTGAGAATAAAAGCTACCGGCAGAGTTCGACTCCATGGTGCTGCTCAGTGAGGCATGGTCATTAATGACAGGCTCATTAAATAGGCTTTTTGTGTGATGAGGAGCCAAATGAGGAGCAAGCAGGACTGCAGACAGACTAGCCAGCTCTGAGTTGGCATCGTTACGCAGGGATTTTTAATGGATGATGATGACTCAACATTTTCAGATAGTGACATGTTTGGTCGGAGGTTTGTGAGGCTCAAGGTAGAAGTTATCTAGGATCAGATTTCCCTTCCCCCTTATCCTACCTAACCTTTTGGAGGATGAACCTATATATTTGACCTACTCTTGAGTCCTGAGTGTGACTGGGTCCGGTGTCCAAAAAGCCCAAAATTCTGAGTCACACGGAGGTGGCGGCCGCTCCTTACGTGTCTGTCAGAGCCTGGTCTGCCCTGGTCAACACAGGAGGCCTTAACAAGGACAACTGTGCCAAGAAACAGCAAACACACACACGCACATGCACATCTCCTGCCAATTTGAGGTCAACTTGTCTCTATCCCCCTCTAACCCCTGCTGTTGTCCCTATTCATCCCATATAATCCTCATGTCTTTGATCTTGTTGATTATTCCACTTGGCTATTTCATAAAAAGCTTGTCTGTATGAAACCAGTGGGTTATGAGCATGGGGAGGGAATTGTACTGTGGCATAGTGGGCTTCAGCAGTGGCTGATATGGCACGGAACTTGGCACTCTGAAGCCACTGGTTCACATGCAATAGATAGAAGAGTTTAACACGTTTTTGTGTTGGATTTGATATAAATGTATTTTATTTTCTCCATTGTCACTCTGTGTCTACTTATCTGGTGTTCTTCCGTCCCCATACAGCACTGTGATCCTGGGAGCTTCAGGAGGGGTCTGAACGTTTCCCATACAGATGTACATACTGATGTTGACGACGACCATAATGTTCTGGTACTGTATATTCATGACTTCATTTTCACTGTGAAAATGTTTACCGGCAATCTTAGGTATTCAAACCCCATCTCCATGACAATAGCTACATGGACATAATACAAAGCCTTAATAACAAATAACAATGACATATCATTTCCATAAAAAAATGTTTATATTTGTGTGAGTAACATTATATGTGTGTCTGGGCCCGGCTGTCCTATTGTGTCGCCCTAACCCATTGCTGTGACCTCAATCAGCACATCTAGCAGTGGGGTAAAAATACTTGAAAGTACTACTTATGTAGTTTTTGGGGGTATCTGTACTCAACTTTACTATTTACAGTTTTGCCAACTTTTACTTTTACTTCACTACATTCCTGAAGAAAATAATGTACTTTTTACTCCATACATTTTCCTTGACACATAAAAGTACTCATTAGATTTTAACACAAAAATTCCCACACTTATCAAGAGAACGTCCCTGGTCATCCCTACTGCCTCTGATCTGGCGAACTCACTAAACACAAATGCTTCGTTTGTAAATAATTTCCGAGTGTTGGAGTGTACCACTGGCTATCCGTCAATAAAAATAAATAAATAAATGATGTTGTCTGGTTTGCTTAATATAAGTAATTTTTATAGATCATTTAGGCTAAAAAAACAACCTGAGGATTGAAAAAAACAAACATTGTTTGACATGTTTCTATGAACTTTATGGATACAATTTGAATTTTTTAGTTTGGGCCTGTGGATTAGTGAAGAAAACGCGCTAACAAAAAAGGAGGTTTTTGGATATAAAGAGACTTCATCGAACAAAAGGAACATTTATTGAGTAAATTAGTGTCTTCTGATTGCCACCATATGAAGATCATCAAAGGTAAGGGATTCATTTTATCCCTATTTCTGAGTTTTGTAACACTTCTGCTTGGCTGGTTACTGTTTGTAATAATTTGTCAACTGGGCTATGTTCTGGGCTAGGTATGTTCTGGGCTAGGTATGCTTTTGCCAAAAAGCATTTTATAAATATGACACTGTGGTTGGTAAAGTTAATCTTTAAACCTATGTAAAATATGTCTTGTTTTCTGAATTTTTTATAATGAGCATTTCTGTATTTGAATTTGGCGCTCTGCAACCTCACTGGATGTTGGCCAGATCACATACCCTAGGTTAATGGGATTCTGAGAGATTCTGGCGTTTAAGCCCTTGTTCTACTTACCCAAAGCAATACTACTATACAGTCGTGGCCAAAAGTTTTGAGAATGACACAAATTTTAATTTTCAAAGTTTTCTGCTGCAATGTCTTTAGATATTTTTGTCAGATGTTACTATGGAATACTGAAGTATAATTACAAGCATTTCACAAGTGTCAAAGGCTTTTATTCACAATAACATGAAGTTGATGCAAAGAGTCAATATTTGCAGTGTTGACCCTTCTTTTTCAAGACCTCTGCAATCCGCCATGGTATGCTGTCAATTAACTTCTGGGTCACATGACCCTGATGGCAGCCCATTCTTGCATAATCAATGCTTGGAGTTTGTCAGAATTTGTGGGGTTTTGTTTGTCCACCCGCCTCTTGAGGATTGACCACAAGTTCTCAATGGGATTAAGGTCTGAGGTGTTTCCTGGCCATGGACCCTAAATATCGTTGTTTTGTTCCCAGAACCACCTAGTTATCACTTTTTCCCTCTGGAAAGGTGCTCCATCATGATGGAAAAGGCATTATTCGTCACCAAACTGTTCCTGGATGGTTAGGAGAAGTTGCTCTCGAAGGATTTGTTGGTACCATTCTCTATTCATGGCTGTGTTCTTAGGAAACGTTGTGAGTGAGCCCACTCCCTTGGCTGAGAAGCAACCCCACATATGAATGGTCTCAGGATACTTTACTGTTGGCATGACACAGGACTGGTGGTAGCGCTCACCCTGTCTTCTCCGGACAAGCTTTTTTCCGGATGCCCCAAACAATCGGAAAGGGGATTCATCAGAGAAAATTACTTTACCCCAGTCCTCAGCAGTTCAATCCCTGTACCTTTTGCAGAATATAAGTCTGTCCCTGATGTTTTTCCCGGAGAGAAGTGGCTTCTTTGCTGCCTTTCTTGACACCAGGCCATCCTCCAAAAGTATTCGCCTCACTGTGCATGCAGATGCACTCACACCTGCCTGCTGCCATTCCTGAGCAAGCTCTGTATTGGTGGTGCCCCGATCCCACAGCTGAATCAACTTTAGGAGACGGTCCTGGCGCTTGCTGGACTTTCTTGGGCGACCTGAAGCCTTCTTCTCAACAATTGAACCGCTCTCCTTCAAGTTGTTAATGATCTGATAAATGGTTGATTTAGGTGCAATTTTACTGGCAGAAATATCCTTGCCTTTGAAGCCCTTTTTGTGCAAAGCAATGATAACGGCACGTGTTTCCTTACAGGTAACCATGGTTGAATGAGGAAGAACAATGATTCCAAGCACCACCCTCCTTTTGAAACTTCCAGTCTGTTATTCGAACTCAATCAGAATGACAGATCTCCAGCCTTGTCCTCGTCAACATTCACATCTGTGTTAACGAGAGAATCACTGACATGATGTCAGCTGGTCCTTTTGTGGCAGGGCTAAAATGCAGTGGAAATGTTTTTTTGGGATTAAGTTTGCAATTAATTGCAATTCATCTGATTAATTGCAACTCTTCATAACGTTCTGGAGTATATGCAAATTGCCACCATACAAACAGAGGCAGCAGACTTTGTGAAAATTAATAATTGTGTCATTCTCAAAACTTTTGGCCACTTGTAGACTTCCAGTCATTGCGTTAATGCTAGTTAGCGTTGGCTCGCAAAATGATCGCTAACTTCCTTCATACTGCACGCAGAGACATACAAATGGTATCCATAAGTTCATCTGACTCGGTAAGTGGAACACAGATTCTCGCAGCATCCCTTAAAAACCTCCATGGTGGCATTTATCTGAATAGGATGAGGATTGTTCCCCTTGGGTCAGTTAACTGTAATCAAGGATTGGGCACCTCTCTCTCACTGCCACAGTAAACTCTCATTAGTGTGTGGGAAAATAAGTCTCTCCAGTTAATGAAATAAACTCTCCATCTCTCCCTCTCTTTCTCTCTCCTCTACGGTCCTAGTTTTGATCTGGTTCGGGATAATGTGGGCGCGGACACAGAGAGCTGGGCTCTGGGCCTTCTGAATCCGTGATGTGGCACCAAGCACGTAACCCTGGTAACGCCCTTCCTCCAGAACACCGACCTCCTGGACATCGCTGACAGAATGCTCCATACCGGGGTCTCCGTGTTATCCAAAGCACTCAAGGCAACCATGGCAGCATTTCTTTATTTAATATAATGCATCCTTTATTTACACAGATTGACTACAGAACCATATACAACGCCTACCATGATCATGTACAGCAAAGCACTTACTAGACTTTTGAAATGTCCCCTTATAAGGCAACACCCAATCTCACTCCCCTTGCTTGTCATCCCGCCCTCACATAGTAACACCGACATCCTGTTGGCATTTGTGGTGTACAGACTGCAAAATGTGCAGTGCATTTGAGGTTTTGTGCACGCCTTTTTTCTCTCCTTGTCATAGTCCCACCCACCATATCACCACATGATCCACAAGATGTACTGATAGCTGTATGTTTAAGTGGGTCTCATCACGGAGAACCAGAGCAGTGCTGATTACATTTATCACTGCTCAAATACTGTAGCAGGAATAGGTAGGACTTGAACACAACATTTGTTCCTCAACTGCAGTGTATGATATACCATTTTCTAGCTCTGAGTCTCTACTTTTATCCAATGTCAAGAAAAACATTTCACATTTTGCTACATAGGATTGAATCTAGGTGGTAGGTCACAAATGGTACTCCAGTGCCATAAGGTAATCACTTTATCAGTAATGTAGTAATTTCTAGTAATGGAAATGGAAAACCATTTACTCTAGGAAATAGAAACTTAAGACGAGGTGGATGTGTGTGTGAAGACATGGTTTGTCTTGGGGGAGCCCCATAGAAACATGCACTGTCCCTGTCCCCCACTATAGGTGGAATGGCACGGTGGATCTGAACCATGGGGTTTGTCCCGTAGCAGTGTTGACAGTAGAAAGAGACAGACCTTGGTTAAAATATAGAAGAGGTGGGGGGAGTTAAGTGTAAACACACCGTATCTATTTCAGCCCCATACTGTCGATCACTTTTTGAACACCCACTTGTCTCCCCCTACTTCTCCCC
Source organism: Oncorhynchus masou masou (assembly GCF_036934945.1). NCBI lineage: Eukaryota > Metazoa > Chordata > Actinopteri > Salmoniformes > Salmonidae > Oncorhynchus > Oncorhynchus masou. The sequence continues at coordinate 41,714,562 of NC_088232.1, read as the reverse complement.
TCTATCCCTCACCCTGTCTCTCTCAACTCACTCATATGATCTCTCATTTCCAAGACAAAGTGCAACCAGATCTGTAAACCATGTGCCTTTTGCGGCATCTCCTCTCCCTAGCTTCTCCTTACCAGTAATGGAGCCCCCTCGGCCCTCTGTGCTGGGCCAACACTGCGATAAATAATCAAAGGTTCTGGATCTTCACCACTCAAAGGCCTACATCCTGCTCTTGGTAAAAACATGCCCCCCAGGCTTTAGATAAACAAAGCTGGCTCCATCGGTGCGGGAGCGTCGAGCTGATCTCTCAAACAGCCCAGTATTTGTGGGCCTTGGGTAGTTTGGATAGAGAGAAGGCCTCTGTACCCAGAGAGAGAGAGCATGTTACAACGCGGTACAGTTAACTTATCAACCCCAACCCCTGGCCTAGCATATCCATGGAAACATCCCTCAGGCAGGACTGACAGAGGCAGACTTTACAGATGTGGTTAATCTTTACATTTTTACCTTTGGTTTGGTGATTGGACACTTTGGAGGCATCTTTTGTTTTAATATTAATAACAGTGGTGGAAAAAGTACCCAATTTCCTACTTGAGTAAAAGTAAAGATACTGAAAGTCCTCCAGTAAAATACTACTTGAGTAAAAGTCTACAAGTATTTGGTTTTAAATATACTTAAGTATCAAAAGTAAATGTAATTGCTAAAATATACTTAAGTATCAAAAGTAAAAGTATACCCATTTCAAATTCCTTATATTAAGCAAACCAGATGGCACCATTTTCTTGTTATTTGAATGTACAGATAACCAGTGGTCGTAGGATGTCCAGGGATGTTCTCTTGATAAGTGTGTGAATTGGACCATTTTCATGTACTGCTAAGAATTCAAAATGTAACCAATTATTTTGGGAAAATGTATGGAGTAAAAAGTACATTATTACATTATTTTCTTTAGGAACGTAGTAAAGTATAAGTTGTCAAAAATAGAAATAGTAAAGTAAAGTACAGATTCCCCGGAAAAACTACTTATGTAGTACTTTAAAGTATTTTTACTTAAGTACTTTACACCACTGATTACTAATACAGCTACGGTATGTTGACCTTGTGTGACAGGTGTCCAAATGAGTTCCAAAGGAACAGAGGCAATCCTATTCACACACTATGTGTGTCATAGGTATGTATGTATCATTGAGGAGCAGTGAAAGCAGGAGCTCAAACTGGAAAAGAATGGATGGTGGATGTATTGTGTCGGTACAGACAGGAAATGACCCATCCTATCAGTTCCAACCTTTGTTTCTTCGCAAATTCTTAGTGTTCACAGTGTACACAGATGTCTGAAAGTTAGAAAATGACATAATAACGAGGCTATATACAGGGGGTACAGGTTTTATGTTGAGTAACGTTCCCCTGGAACACGCCCTCCAGGGACACGATCCACAAACCTTAGCAATCAGCCGTCTACTTTTTCCTTTTGGAATGGAGCTGGGAATCCCATCTTGACGCTGGGAAACAAAATAAATAGGGATTGGCTTCCTGAAAGAAGGATGCTTCACTTTGGTGCTTAGACTTAGGAAGTCCTCTTTGGGTTAGAATGTCACCTCATTAAAAAAAAAACGTGTGTGTCTGTGTGTGTGCATACTTGTTTGTGTGTATGGTGTCTGTGACAGAAGGTAGGAGGTACAGTCAGGGAGGCCATTGTGTCTGTAACAGAAGGTAGGAGGTACAGCCACGGAGACCATTGTGTCTGTAACAGAAGGTAGGAGGTACAGCCACGGAGACCATTGTGTCTGTAACAGAAGGTAGGAGGTACAGCCACGGAGACCATTGTGTCTGTGACAAAAGGTAGGAGGTACAGTCAGGGAGGCCATTGTGTCTGTGACGGAGACCATTGTGTCTGTGACAAAAGGTAGGAGGTACAGTCAGGGAGGCCATTGTGTCTGTAACAGAAGGTAGGAGGTACAGCCATGGAGACCATTGTGTCTGTAACAGAAGGTAGGAGGTACAGCCACGGAGACCATTGTGTCTGTAACAGAAGGTAGGAGGTACAGCCACGGAGACCATTGTGTCTGTAACAGAAGGTAGGAGGTACAGCCACGGAGGCCATTGTGTCTGTGTGGGTCTTGACTTGTGTATGCCAACACTGGCTCACAATAGCATAGTGAGTGATCAACTGCAAAAATAAAACCATTGCATTTGTAATGAGATTAAGTATTAAACATCTATACCGCATGCAACGAAGGAAAATGTAATCAGATATTCAGACTGAGATGGCCATCTACATACAAATGTTTCTATGTATTATTTCAGTTTATAACTTACTCATAGTTATGAGTGAGTTATAAACTGGTAATAAACTGATTATGGACAGTTTGAATGAGATATGGTATACAGTACATCTTAGACACAGATCTTTACTTAAGCATCTGTACATTAGTCTGTGTAAGGGCGGACAACAACACCAACATAAATGTCTTTATTTTATTTGAGTGTAACAAAACACTAGTCTGGCACGTATACTGCATGTGGTTTCCTGTTTAACCTTGTTCCTATGTCTTTTTCGCCTTGTGCACTATCGCTGGGGGAAGTTTGCACCCAATGGACCCACACTTGATGACATCATCGAGATGGTGGTTAACATGCATCTCTGTTGAACCACCAGCTGTAATCCCTTTTATAACAGCAACCAAGCTGAATAACAAAAGCTTAAAGCTTCCTGACTGAATGGTTAGTGGTACAATATTAAACTATACAACCATCTAAGAAATTATGAATACTTAATAGCAATGGCTAACAGAACCACAAGCATGAAGATAATCAGACAGTGACGGTTCAAGGTTCTGTTCGACTCGTAACCTAACTTTTTAATCTGAATCGAACAAAGATACATTTTTAGTGTTTCTCTCCTGTCTAATTTTTTGTGTATTTTATAGACTTGTTTTAGTACTGGTGAATCATGATTCAGGATTTGACGTAAATAGGGAAGTAAATTAATCAACTAAATTTGACCCGTTTCTCAATCCCTATGGGTGTTCTGGCTCGGAAAAGGCTTGCTTACTACTTATCCTACTTCACAATCTCTTAAACCCAACTTGTTCGCTTTTTGGCTTCAATTTTACTGTTTACTTTAAAGCTGAACAAATACTGTTCTCACTGCCATTTTATCCTGCAACATGAAAGCACACATCAAGACTAGAGGTTCAAACAGAGATAGTAGAAGCAAATGAGGTGGACAAGTTGGCCATGATAGTATGAATTGCCAAGTTAGGAATCTAGCCAAGACACAGGGATTAACATCCCTACTCTTGGAGAATGTACCATGGGATGCTCAGTGACCAGCATCAAGACCATGTTGTCTATCATCTGAAAGAGAAAACCAATAAATATGATTTGAACAAATATGTAACATTCATAACTGTATAGAAAACTTAACATGGAATAATTGTAGCAGTTTTCTTCCTGGGAAGGATCGGAGGATCAAAATGCAGCATGGTTATTTATAAACATCTTTAATGAAAGATGAAAACGTGAACACTATACAAAATAAGAAAATGTGGAAAAACTGAAACAGTCCTAACTGGTGCAAAACACAGAGACTGGTACAATCACCCCACAAGATACCTAAAGAATATGGCTGCCTAAATATGGTTCCCAATCAGAGACAACGATAAACACCTGCCTCTGATTGAGAACCACTCCAGGCAACCAACCTCACCAACATAATAAAGAAAACACAGAATACTAAGGCCAGGGTGTGACAGTACCCCCCCCCCCCCAAAGGTGCGGACTCCCGGCCGCACACCTAAACCCATAGGGGAGGGTCTGGGTGGGCGTCTGTCCATGGTGGCGGCTCTGGCGCGGGATGTGAACCCCACTCCAACACAGTCTTAGTCCGCTTACTTAGCGTCCCTTGAGTGGCGACCCTCGCCGCCAACCTTGGCCGATTAACCTTAACAAAGGGCCCCACTGGACTGAGGGGCAGCTCCGGGCTGAGGGGTAGCTCGGGACTGAGGGGTAGCTCGGGACTGAGGGGTAGCTCGGGACTGAGGGGTAGCTCGGGACTGAGGGGTAGCTCGGGACTGAGGGGTAGCTCGGGACTGAGGGGTAGCTCAAGACTGAGGGGTAGCTCAAGACTGAGAGGTAGCCCACGACTAAGAGATAGCTCAGGCAGGTTGACGGCTCTGGCGGATCCTGGCTGAATGGCGGCTCTGGCGGATCCTGGCAGACTGGCGGCTCTGGCGGATCCTGGCTGACTGGCGGCTCCTGGCTGACTGGCGGCACTGGAAGATCCTGGCTGACTGGCGGCACTGGAAGATCCTGGCTGACTGGCGGCTCATGACAGACGGGAGACTCCGGCGGCTCATGACAGACGGGAGACTCTGGCGGCTCATGACAGACGGGAGACTCTGGCGGCTCATGACAGACGGGAGACTCTGGCGGCTCATGACAGACGGGAGACTCCGGCGGCTCATGACAGACGGGAGACTCCGGCGGCTCATGACAGACGGGAGACTCCGGCGGCTCATGACAGACGGGAGACTCCGGCGGCTCATGACAGACGGGAGACTCCGGCGGCTCATGACAGACGGGAGACTCCGGCGGCTCATGACAGACGGGAGACTCTACTAGCGCTGGAAAGGAGGAAGGCTCTGGCAGCGCTGGACAGGCGAAGCGCACTGTAGGACTGGTGTGTGGTGCTGGCACTGGTGGTACTGGGACGAGGACAAGCACAGGAAGCCTGGTGCAGGGAGCTGCCACCGGAGGGCTGATGTGTGGAGGTGGTACTGGATAGACCGGACCGTGCAGGCGCACTGAAGCTCTTGAGCACCGAGCCTGCCCAACCTTACCTGGTTGAATGCTCCCGGTCGCCCTGCCAGTGCGGCGAGGTGGAATAGCCCGCACTGGGCTGTGCAGGTGAGCCGGAGACACCATGCGTAAGGCTGGTGCCATGTACGCCGGCCCAAGGAGACGCGTAGAGATGCGTAGAGCCGGCTTCATGGCACCTGGCTCGATGCCCACTCTAGCCTGGCCAATACGAGGAGCTGGTATGTACTGCACCAGGCTATGCACCCGCACTGGGGACACAGTGCACTCCACAGCATAACACGGTGCCTGCCCGGTCTCTCTAGCCCCCCGGTAAGCACAGGAAGTTGGCGCAGGTGTCCTACCTGGCTTCGCCACACTTCCTGTGTGCCTCCTCCCAATATTTTTTTTGGGGGGCTGACTCTCGGTCTTCCTTGCCAGCCGTGTTCCGTCGTGTCGACAGCTCCCCTCTCCGGCTGCCTCTGCTCTCCTAGCTGCCTCCACCTGTTCCCATGGGAGGCGATCCTTTCCCGCCAGGATCTCCTCCCAAGTGTAGCAACCCTTGCCGTCCAACACATCATCCCATGTCCATTCCTCCTTGTGCTGCTCCTGCTGCCGCTGCCTGTCACCACGCCGCTTGGTCCTGTTGTGGTGGGTGATTCTGTAACGGTTTTCTTCAGGGGAAGGATTGGAGGACCAAAATGCAGCGTGGTTATTTATAAACATCTTTAATGAAAGATGAAAACGTGAACACTATACAAAATAAGAAAATGTGGAAAAACCGAAACAGTCCTAACTGGTGCAAAACACAGAGACAGGAACAATCACCCCACAAGATACCTAAAGAATATGGCTGCCTAAATATGGTTCCCAATCAGAGACAACGATAAACACCTGCCTCTGATTGAGAACCACTCCAGGCAACCATAGACTTACCTAGAACACTCAACTGAACACAACCCCATAGACTACAAAACCCCTAGACAAAACAAGACACATAAACCACCCATGTCACACCCTGGCTTAACCAACATAATAAAGAAAACACAGAATACCTAGGCCAGGGCGTGACAATAATACTACCCCTAAAAATCATTTTGGTCATTGATAAAGATACTTTCTCATATCCACATCCCTCTTTGCCAATGTCATCAAGGTATTTACTGGCCTCCTGTACAGCAATGCAAAGTAGAGATGATTTTCTGCCAAAAACAGTTATCAAAGTTCTGAATGATTGCCCGTGTTTTTACAATAAAACAATATGGCTGCTCACCTGCATATTTATAATTTTGAGCCCTAATTATTTTGCAAAAAAGGCTTGCCTGTTTTGATATGGGTTCCACATGTTTATTGAATGAAACGCACAAAAACGCACAAAAACAATAAAGAACAAGTGAAACGTGAAGTAAATGAAGTGCTCACAGGCAACTACACATAAACAAGATCCCACAAAACACAGTGGGGAAATGTCTGCCAAAATATGATCCCCCAATCAGAGACAACGATAAACAGCTGCCTCTGATTGGGAACCATATCAGGCCAACATAGAAATAAACAACCTAGATTACCCACCCTAGTCACACGCGACCTAACCAAAATAGAGAATAAAAAGGATCTCTATGGTCAGGGCATGACACGCGCATACAGTGACACACGCACGCACGCACACGCACACGCACACACACACATAGAGTCGTGCAAACACGCACAGAGACACACAGACACATGCACAGAGACACACAGACACACGCACACAGACACACACAGACACACACAGACACACACACACACACAGACATACACATCTGGATGGGTTTTTGGCCAAGGAGGGATGTGACACACCATCAATGGGCACCCACTGTATTTGTAAAGCTGGAGACATGATATTATTACAGTTCATATGGTTGGCAAAATATGTCATATTGTGGCATATTGCAGCTAGGATGGAATTACATTGGTCAATAGTGGCACATTATATTGGTCAATAGTGGGATTTTTATGACCCTCTTGTCCAAGTGGAGGAAGTTAATCAGTGAGCTTCAGCCATTTCAATTGTCTTAAGCCACACACACACACCACACACACCTATTCTGCTCTCTCTGTCAGACAGACAGTGAGGCAGGCTAGGTTTGATTTGGTATGGTCAGCCAGTGACGGTCAGACCAGATGAAGAACCGCTGTCTAGGGCTGTGCTGACCAGCCAGGCTGCAATGCTAGTGTAATCCTGGTGCTAGGCCCCTAATCCAGTCCCATTATTCAGTCCCTTTGTCTGTGGCCCTGTCGGGGCTCCCGGGTCCGCTCCCCAGCTTGGAAGCAGAACAGATTCCTGTCTGCCTGGGCATTATGGAAGCGTTCCACCATGACATCATGGCTCCGTTTTATTCTGATGAAACAGCAACAGCTAGCCTGGTCACCAGAACCTCTGTTGGTTGCAATACCATACTGTTTGTAAGTTTGCCATGATAACAAACACGACAGGATGCAAATGTATATGTTGAGTGGAAGGACATAGGCCTTACTTAATTATAATGTTAGGTTAGAGAAAGACTAAGCAGTATACTGTATCAATTATGTAATTTTCTCTTTAGTGATCTCTTTCCTGTACATGTTTTCTACTCTTTCATATACCCATAACCCGATTCTACGTACGATGAGAGCAGCTTTGTACAGGTCAGGTGAGGCTGAACAGGGTGTTGTTGTGTATGGCGTTGGTGTGCATCATAGGTTGTTTGATAAGGATGTCAGAGCATCCTCACCAGTTCAATACAGTTTATTCAATCCACACCAGCGTACACATCAGGTCATTCTGTGTAGAAGAGGAACTAGATACCCATGTGCTGGTCTAATCATCACCACAGCCATCCTCTCCATTTGATCTATTTCTATGATCTATTATTCATTTATTATTTGGAAGATGGCCGGTATTCATTCAACGGCGTGTTGCAGGGCTGCACACTGCACTACCGACAATTTTGCATTTACAAGGCAATTTCCCCGACATTTTCACCATGCAGATGTCAGCTCAAGCATAAATGATCTTTAAATGTCAAGTGCAATGCACTTATTGAGAACAAGCCTTTTGTTGAATCCCGACCGTTGCCCCATCACACAGCTCTAAAGTCAGTTTAAAAAATATATGTTTTACTCCTTGTGACCTTTCTTCCTGTTCCCGGAGGAGGAGTTTACCATCTCCCAGGTGCCTCAGGCCATGCTGAATGTGGAGAAGGATCACGCTCAGGGAAAGACGTCAAAATCAGCAGCGGAGAGTACTCATCCGACAAACCACTGGACGACTCCACTGCCGCCTAGCGTTTCCTAAAAACGCAGGGGAACAACACCTACCACTGTCACTCCTAAAAACTAGGTTTTCCTTAAGCCTACACCGTGAGGCATTTCTGAGCGACAAACGGACTTGTGGGCATAGAGCGTGGCCTGATATGGAAATGCTGGGCGTGTTTCAGTCAGAGAATTTTTATGACTGACTTTAGGATTGTCTGTGCTAAGCTTGTGAGTGTGTGTCTGTTTAAGTAGAGCTGTTGTAGTGGATGTGTTAAGGAAGTTGACGATAATTCAAGTCCTTGACTTTGGAAGTGTTATTGAGATGCCTCAACAACATAACACAAATCAAGAAAAGGAAAAAAACATTTCTTTTATTGTAGATCGTAACAGCATTTTGATGACGTTACATTTAAGACAAAGTGGTTAGAATGATATTGTAGCACAGTGTTGAAACGGCTCTTTAATCATTTGACATATGAAATACATGCACCTGTTGCAGCTAATGTTCTGTGAATAATGTGTGAAGTAAAGTATAATTCCAGGCAAGAAATTTGCTTATAAAACATGACAAAACATATCAGTAACACTACTGGACGGTCATAACCATGTCATAACATATCATAACTGACAAAACTTGTCATAACCTGTCAAAATATGGTCATAACACGGTCATGGCCCATATAGTTACACCTATTCTGACATATTGCATTATTTTTTGTCTGGTTATGACACTTAGTGTCAAAACCCAAATGTATTCAAATGTGTTTTTTCCCTGCAAAGAAATTTCCCTTCGTTTGAAAGTTTGTTTCTTAAGTCCTTTGTTGTTATGAATACTTTACATACATTTTTTTTCATAATATTTGAAATAACTTTTCATAAAGCATTATGATCATCCTATGTCACTTTACTTGAAATAAGAAAATACACTTTATGAAACAGTCCAAATGCATTGTGACCATCCTATGTCACTTTACTTGAAATAAGAAAATACACTTTATGAAACAGTCCAAATGCATTGTGACCATCCTATGTCACTTTACTTGGACTAAGAAAATGCACTTTATGAAAGAGTCCAAATGCATTATGACCATCCTATGTCACTTTACTTGGACTAAGAAAATGCACTTTATGAAAGAGTCCAAATGCATTATGACCATCCTATGTCACTTTACTTGGACTAAGAAAATACACTTTATGACACTGTTAAGAAGCATTATTACCATCAAAATCATCTAAGCCATATAGGCCTATCATGCACTTATGTCAGTCATCAGTCACAAAGAGGGTGTCTTGTCCTGCTCCTAAAATCTGCTCCTGCATTTATCCCAGTCATCAGAAACGGAGCATTGGGGAAGGCACATGTCTGACCTCAATGTGTGTGCAATTACAATGATAATTGTATATGGTCAATTTAAAAATGAATAACAAACATACTGATGACAAGTAGGCTATGGTGTAATGGAATGTTTTGCCTTGTGTGGTAGGTTTTGGGTTATTTGACACTCTTATATACATGTCATAATCTTCCATAAAATAACTACCATGGTAGGTTTTATGTGTTTTGACACTCTTATGTAGGTGTCATAACCAAACATAAAATAACTATCATGGTAAGTTTATGGGGTTGACACCATGTCATAATGTGTTAAGACGCTGGGTGTCAAGTGTTACCAACATATCTACTCAAAACGTACCTTTGGAGAATTCAAGGAGTGTTCATCTATGACATTAAGAATGTGTGACTTCATAGACTAACCCTTGTGTGAAAACATACACATTACAGTGATTGACTGGTGAAGCACACTTAACTCATTGTAAATGCTATGAATATAGTAGACACACACATGTTCCACTACTGTTTTTCTTTGGTATGGTCAATGAAATAATTAATTGTGGAATTTTTAAAGCATCATTCAAGTCCTGACCGTATATTGTAGTGCTCCTTAAATGTACTTTTAAGTTATTTATCAGATGCTCTTGTCCAGAGGAATTAGTGCCTTGCTCAAGGGCACCGCAACATTTTTCACCTAGTCGGCTTGGGGATTCGAACCAGCAACCTTTCAGTTACAGGCCCAATACTCTTAACCGCTAGGCTACCTGCCGCCCTTGTTCTATAGATAGTTCTGTAGCCACATGTTGTTTGGTTTCTTTCTCGTTGCAGTGACATGGAAATGTGTAGTTTACTAGTTTATAGTTGTGTTTTACAAAGACAACCTATTATGGATTTGCACAAGCTCAACACATGTTTCAGAATATCTCGAGGCCCACTGCAGACTAGAATCACAGAGCACTAAGGCCCTTGTAGGAACTGCATAAAGAAACAAGAGTATGGGTCCCACGGTGGAACTGCATCACAGAGCTTTGAGTCCCATGGCCTTCTGATGCAAGAAAGCTCTTAAACCCTTGGCTTAGCTGCACCAGAGAGATCTGAGGCCCACTGCAGAGCTGCACCAGAGAGCTCTGAAGCCCACGGCAGAGCTGCTGTTGAAGGGCCAGGCCAATTGACACTATATTACAGGATCTCCAAAGACCATCTTTGGTTGTGTTTTCTCTCATCAAATGTGTTGAGAATCACTTGAGTTTTGTCATAACTTTGTCCACCTGTGAGTAGAAGATATTATACAGTTTAGTGTAGGCTACATATTCAATGGCATTGCAACAGATGGGTAATGAAAATAACTAACTAAACACTTCCTAAACTTACCACCAGATAGAGCCAGATAACTGGGGACAGAGCTCCTATACTCTTTCTTTGCTGAACAAAAATATAAATTCAACATGTAGTGTTGGTACCATGTTTCATGAGCTGAAATAAAACATCCCATAAAATATTCCACATGCAGAAAAAGCTTATTTCTCTCAAATGTTGTGCACAAATTTGTTTACATCCCTGTTAGTGAGTTTTCTTCTTTGCCAAGATAATTGATCCACCTGACAGGTACGGCATATCAAGAAGCTGATTAAACAGCATGATCATTACACAGGTGCACCTTGTGCTGGGGACAATAAATGGCCACTCTAAAATGTGCAGTTTTCTCACAGATGTCTCAAGTTTTAAGGGAGCATGCAATTGGCACGTTGACTGCAGGAATGTCCATGTCACGACTCCGACCGAAGGACGCTCCCCTTCCCGTTCGGGTGGCGCTCGGCGGTCGTTGTCGCCGGCCTACTAACTGCCACTGATTATTTCCTCCCCCTCCTTATGTGTTTATTGAGTGCACCTGTTTTGAGTTAGGTAATATAGTAGAGGCTTTATTAGTCAGCCGGCCCGCCTGGTTCCTTGTGCGGGATAAATTATTGTGACCGTCTGTTTGGTGTACTTGTGTGCACGTCTATGAGTTTCGTGTTTTCCCATTTCGTGTTTTTTCCTGGACAGTTTAAGACCCCCTGTTTGGGGCGTTTGTTTGTTCATTACGCCCTGTGTTTTCATGGGGTTGGCTTATGTTCGCCGTTTCTTTGTGCATTAAAATAGCACTCCCCTGAACTCTCTGCTTCCTGCGCCTGACTTCTCACCCACTACACTCAGATCGTTACAGTCCACCAGAGCTGTTGCCAGATAATTGAATGTTAATTTCTCTACCATAATCCACCTCCAATGTCTTTTTGGAGAATTTGGCAGTACATCCAACCAGCCTCACAACCGCAGACCACGTGTAACCCCCCAGCCCAGGACCTCCACATACGGCTTCTTTACCTGTGGGATCGTGAAAGACCAGCCACACAGACAGCTGATGAATGTGAGGAGTATTTCTGTCTGTAATAAATCCCTTTTGAAGGGGCTCATTCAGATTGGCTGGCTCTCAAGTGGGTGGGCCTATGTCCTCCCAGGCCCACTCATGGCTGCGCCCTGCCCAGTCATGTGAAATCCATAGATTAGGGCCTAATGCATTTATTTCAATTGTTACATGTTGCGTTTATATTTTTGTTCAGTATAGATGCTACTGTAGCTGAGAGAGCAAGAGCAGGAGAGCGGATCTGACCTTTAACCTCAAGCACCAGATCAGGTTTGAGGTGGCATCGGACCAGGCCATCTGGGGTAATGTTCCACAGCTGGTTGTCTTTCCCTGGCTCCGGAGGAGACACACTCAGCCTGCTGCCCGCCATGACAACGCTCCCCGTGATCTGCAGGCAACAGTCCTCCACCAGCTGTAGAGACAGGGAATAGAGGTTCAGATGTGGGTGGATTCTGTATTGAATACATACTTATAAGCATGATACAGATACAGTTTTGCAATGTTATATGAGAGACAAATGACAATTGTACTGGGATATGCTCAACACATGTGACATGAAACTATGTTGAAATAATGAGGAAGCCAGTTCTGTAACACTTGAAGCTGGTGATGATGGGAATGAATAAGGATGTCTGTGGAGTTAATGAGAGGAAAAGATGATCCATTGCAAAATCTTGAGCCCATGCGGTACCTTGCAGCGTAGGACTCCGTCATGGAAGAGCCAGACCTGGTCCACACCCCCAGTCTCCTCCAGGGCCTGGACCCGCAACAGCTTGATGTCATCCAGAGGCCCTGACAGGGACATCACGTAGCCCGTCTCCCTGCTTCGCAGACGGAAGTACACCTGCTTCTGTAGGGGGCAACAACACAGATAATATGATCTTGTCTTGACTAGGCTAGAAAAGTTGTTCTCACCCGAAAGTGGTCATTATGAGTTATAGGGCTTGCTGTGGCTCCGTATAATTTCCATTGTGTAATCATTTGCATTGATGACTGAATGAGATTAGTGCAGAAGTTGAGTTGTAGTCAATAAGTTTGAACATTAGTCATGAAGATTAGGCTATTTTGTATGTGGTCGATATGGGCCAATTCCAACCCGAGTTAAGCGAGCGTAAGTGGAACGCATTTCCCTTTTCATACACTTTTCACTATATGCGTATTCTATATTTTTGTATTTAAAAAAAACTTTTTACCTCTTTTTCTCCCCAATTTCGTGATATCCAAATGGTAGTTAAAGTCTTGTCCCATTGCTGCAACTCTGCACTTGCTTCTTGACACACTGCTCGCTTAACCCGGGAGCACCAATATGTCAGAGGAAACATTGTACAACTGGCAACTGAAGTCAGGGTGCATGCGCCTGGCCCACCACAGGAGTCGCTAGAGCGCAATGGGACAAGGACATCCCTGCCGGCCGAACCCTCCCTTAAACCGGATGATGTTGGACCAATTGAGGGCAGCCTCATGGGTCTCCCAGTTGCGGCCCGCTGCGACTCAGCCTGGTATGGAACCCAGGTCTGTAGTGATGCCCCTAGCACTGTGATGTAGTGCCTTAGACTACTGCACCATTCGGGAGGCCCCTATATGTGCATTCTGACCTTGAACTTAAGCATGACAATAGCATGCTATTCATCCAGGGTGGAGATCAAATAAATGAAGGTGCGGCGGAGGTGTGTCTACAGATGCTGCATATTCTGACATTGACTTAATTCCCCAACAAATCTACCACCTTTATGTGTGAATGAAACTTTGAATAAGGTCAAGCGAAGCTACCGGTTCCAAGTGGAAAAAGCATCCATTTTATATTTTCCAATAGAAATAACACCATTCTCTATGCACTGTAATTTACAACTTGATAAGAGCTATTGATAAGAGCTATTGATAAGAGCTAGGTATATGATTAATCCGTTTGGATAAGGGAATTGTAAATATAAATTACACTTGTTTTAGATATATTTTACTTTATAATCCCTGGAGACAAATGTGAAACCAGTCATATGGCAGCAATCTGAAAGATATCAACTTTCCCACAGTAAAGCTTATGAAATGCTGCGCATTATGCAGAATTGTAATTGTACGGCCTTTTAACTTAAAGGGATGAGCACTCTCTAATGTCGACTTCACTCTTTCCTATTTCTATCATGTTAAATATTAGCCGCTATCAGTATCGACCGTCAGTAGGCCTAATAACCACACAGATTCAACTGCCAATTTACGGTTAGTTCCCTTCACTTGGTATACATTATCACTACATTTAATGACATTATTTTGATTACCTTCATTTGCTTGCTCTGAAAGCGTTGTCACAGCCGTGTGGTTGTTGCTGTCGATCATTAGTGAGAGTTGATAATATAAAAAAGAGGCTAAATAAATCATTATGGAGCCGAGCGCAGACCAAGCGGTAACATTTTGAACTCGGCGTGTTGCGCAATACTTGGCCGTGTTGTCACACAGTTTCATGGTATATCCTACTATTGTACACTATTCTCCCTATTATAATTATATGTACACTAGTCGTCCTACATTACCATGGGTTGAAGAACAATGTTTTCTTTCTTTCGTAAATAAAGGTTCCCCAAATCTGTTTTTTTTATGATGAATAAATACTTTCCTAACCACAGGAGGTTGGTGGCACTTTAATGAGGAGAGAACGGGCTCGTGGTAATGGCTGGAGCAAAATTAATGGAGTGGTATCAAATACAGCAAACACTTGGTTTCCATGTGTGTGATGCCATTCCATTCCCTTTGTTCCAGTCATTATTATGAACCGTCCTCCCCTCAGCAGCCTCCACTGTTCCTAACCCTAAATCATCTACCAGATCAGAACATTTTAAATCGAACAATTGGTGCTGAAATGGAGACGAACATGCATATATTTAGATGTATTTCTTTCATTGACCCTAATATTCGTTCTCTCGATATATTGTAGTGAGCCTGTTGACAAAATTCTAACTAAAAGATACACCATATTTAAAGGGATGTCTTAAGATGAATGTACTGAAAACTCTACTGAATGAAAACTCCCAGAGAAAATCTGTTGGTCCGCATGCCCCGCCTCCATACCTGCAATAGTGGTCGCAGGGATCCGATTCGCGGCCAGCTGCTGAACTTGCACCAATCACCCAGTTTGCTGGGCGGTAGCAGGATCTGACGGCCGCGATGATGACACCCCTCATACAGCACCCACCTGTAGAGCAGGAATTATCAATCACACACAGTCAGTTGCTCTACTTAAATGCAAACAATCCACATTCCTACAGCACTCCTCTTTACAATAAGCTAGCAAATCTAGTTGATGGATTAATAGGTGCTTAGACAGTGCTTCATCAACTAACTTGAATAGTAGGTGCAACTCTTGCTTTACAATGTTTTGTTTTATTGCCTAATAAAAACTGTCAAATCTATTCAGGTGTGACTTACATTCCTCCGTCGATAACCAGGGAGCGTATGCGTCCGTCCACCCCAGCCAGCTGCAGGTTCACCAGCCCTTCCGTCAGCACCACCCTACGGCCTCTACAGCCAACCTTACTGAACAACGTTATGGACGGGAGGGAGAACTCCTGGAAAGATAAGGGGGAAGGGATGCGTGAAGCGTGAGATTATACATCATTATGGTATTGTAGGTACAGGACACATCCAAGATATGCAGTCACTTCACACAGACATGACATAGGTTTACAAATACGGTACACATTACTTTTAGATTACTTTCCCCTTAAGAGACATTAGAAGAAAGCAAAATGTGTGTTTCAAGTTGAATGACATCCATTGCAGGATAAATCAATGTTAAAGTTTACATAGCTGGCCATATATGGATGTTAAATTTTACTTTATGGGTTGGTTATGTAGGCTTTTTCCATTGCTTTCTACTACATATAATAATATGATTAAATTATTTATTGACATTAAAAACCAAAGTCTATCAGAATTCCAGTCATTCCAATAAATGTTATACCCTTTGATCTTCAAGAATAGGACTTGGAAGTATGGAAGTATAGATTAGCCAAATTGTTTTACCTGAGGATGACGCCAAAAACGAAGGACTTATTAGCCAGCCCTACTCTGCTGTTTATGATTTTGTTGTCATGAAGGACTGATTGGGCTTATTGAGTTGAGTTGAAAAATAAATGCTGCGCTCATGGAATTGCGTGCTTTGAGCACTACTGAAAAGTGCTATTTACATGTGAAAATGAATGCCATATCCTGCATCTGCTATAGGCCTATATATATATAGAGAGAGATGAAGTCGGAAGTTTACATACACCTTAGCCAAACACATTTAAACTCAGTTAAAAAAATGTTTTCCTGACATTTAATCCTAGTACAAATTCCCTGTCTTAGGTCAGTTAGGATCACCACTTTATTTTAAGAACTTGAAATGTCAGCATAATAGTAGAGAGAATTATCATCTCATTCCCAGTTGGTCCGAAGTGTACATACACTCAAATAATATTTGGTAGCATTGCCTTGAAATTGTTTAACTTGGGTCAAACTTTTGGGGAGCTTTCCACAAGCTTCCCACAATACGTTGGGTGAATTTTGGCCCATTCCTCCTGACAGAGCTGGTGTAACTGAGTCAGGTTTGTAGGCCTCCTTGCTTGCACACGCTTTTTCAGTTCTGCCCACACATTTTCAATAGGATTGAGGTCAGGGCTTTGTGATTGCCACTCCAATACATTGACTTTGTTGTCCTTAAGCCATTTTGCCACAACTTTGGAAGTATGCTTGGGGTCATTGTCCATTTGGAAGACCCATTTGCGACCAAGCTTTAACTTCCTGACTGATGTCTTGATATGTTGCTTCAATATATCCACATCATTTTCCTACCTCGTGATGCCATCTATTTTGTGAAGTGCACTAGTCCCTCCTGCAGCAAAGCACCCCCATAACATGATGCTGCCACCCCCGTGCTCCATGCTTGGGATGGTTGCTTGCAAGCCTCCTCTTTTTCCTCCAAACATAACAATTGCCAAACAGTTCTATTTTGTTTCATCAGACCAGAGGAGATTTCTCCAAAAAGTACGATCTTTGTCCCCATGTGCAGTTGCAAACCGTAGTCTGGCTTTTATATGACAATTTTGGTACAGTGGCTTCTCCCTTGCTGAGCGGTCTTTCAGGTTATGTCAATATAGGACTCATTTTACTGTGGATATAGATACTTTTGTACCTGTTTCCTCCAGAATCAGCACCAGGTCCTTTGCTGTTGTCCTGGGATTGATTTTCAATTTTCACACCAAAGTACACACCAAAGGATTAAATGTCAGGAATTGTGAAAAACTGAGTTTAAATGTATTTGGCTAAGGTGTATATATAAATATAAATATATATATATAAATAAATATGGATGTAGTAACTACAGATTGCCCCTTTAAGTCAATCAAAAGTGTACAAGTTTGAGCATATGTCCATTCGGCCTATGGATAATTTTTTTTTTTATCAGCATGAAGTAGATTGGGCAATAAAAGCCCCACTTTTATTCCATAGGTTGAATTCGCAATATGCAGCTGTTGCAAGAGTGCATTTTTCACTGGCTGTCCAATAGTTTCAATAACAGTGAATGATATGCAGCTTAAACTTTTTAAACCGCGATCCATTAAACACATTTGCTGTGTCATCATAGTGGTCTCTGACTTGTGGTGAGACTCGCTCAGGTGGAAGAAATGTAAACGTGTGCCTTTTTTCAATGCTGATTTGAATGTCATTGAGAAAACAGAGAAGTGTCAAAAATAATTTTTCCACAAACATCCTTTCTGAATTTAACTTCTCAGTGACAGGGGGGCAGTATTGAGTAGCTTGGATGAATAAGGTGCCCAGAGTAAACTGCCTGCTACTCTGTCCCAGATGATAATATATGCATATTATTAGTAGTATTGGATAGAAAACACTCTGAAGTTTCTAAAACTGTTTGAATGATGTCTGTGAGTATAACAGAACTCATATGGCAGGCGAAAACCTGAGACAAATCCAACCAGGAATTGGAAATCTGAGGTTTGTAGTTTCATTTAGGTGATTGCCTATCCAATATGCTGTGTCTATGGGGCCAGATTGCACTTCCCAAGGCTTCCAGCAGATGTCAACAGTCTTTAGAAAGTTGTTTGAGGCTTTTATTGTGGAAGGGTGTCGAATAAGAGCTGTTTCAACAAGTGGACTAGGCTGTGACCAATCAGTTGTTTACTGCACAGTCATGCGGGCACGGCATTCCTTCTTTTGCCTCTGTAATGAATACTTTTTATTTATTTTATTTTATTTCACCTTTATTTAACCAGGTAGGCTAGTTGAGAACAAGTTCTCATTTGCAACTGCGACCTGGCCAAGATAAAGCTTAGCAGTGTGAGCAGACAACACAGAGTTACACATGGACTAAACAATTAACAAGTCAATAACACAGTACAAAAAAGCGGAGTCTATATACATTGTGCGCAAAAGGCATGAGGAGGTAGGCGAATAATTATAATTTTGCAGATTAGCACTGGAGTGATAAGTGATCAGATGGTCATGTACAGGTAGAGATATTGGTGTGCAAAAGAGCAGAAAAATAAATAAATAAAAACAGTATGGGGATGAGGTAGGTGAAAATGGGTGGGCTATTTACCAATAGACTATGTACAGCTGCAGCGATCGGTTAGCTGCTCAGATAGCACATGTTTGAAGTTGGTGAGGGAGATAAAAGTCTCCAACTTCAGGGATTTTTGCAATTCGTTCCAGTCACAGGCAGCAGAGTACTGGAACGAAAGGCGGACAAATGAGGTGTTGGCTTTAGGGATGATCAGTGAGATACACCTGCTGGAGCGCGTGCTACGGATGGGTGTTGCCATCGTGACCAGTGAACTGAGATAAGGCGGGGCTTTACCTAGCATGGACTTGTAGATGACCTGGAGCCAGTGGGTCTGGCGACGAATATGTAGCGTGGGCCAGCCGACTAGAGCATACAAGTCGCAGTGGTGGGTGATATAAGGTGCTTTAGTGACAAAACGGATGGCACTGTGATAAACTGCATCCAGTTTGCTGAGTAGAGTGTTGGAGGCAATTTTGTAGATGACATCGCCGAAGTCGAGGATCAGTAGGATAGTCAGTTTTACTAGGATAAGTTTGGCGGCGTGAGTGAAGGAGGCTTTGTTGCGGAATAGAAAGCCGACTCTTGATTTGATTTTCGATTGGAGATGTTTGATATGAGTCTGGAAGGAGAGTTTACAGTCTAGCCAGACACCTAGGTACTTATAGGTGTCCACATATTCAAGGTCGGAACCATCCAGGGTGGTGATGCTCGTCGGGCATGCGGGTGCAGGCAGCGATCGGTTGAAAAGCATGAATTTGGTTTTACTGGCGTTTAAGAGCAGTTGGAGGCCACGGAAGGAGTGTTGTATGGCATTGAAGCTCGTTTGGAGGTTAGATAGCACAGTGTCCAAGGACGGGCCGGAAGTATATAGAATGGTGTCGTCTGCGTAGAGGTGGATCAGGGAATCGCCCGCAGCAAGAGCAACATCATTGATATATACAGAGAAAAGAGTCGGCCCGAGAATTGAACCCTGTGGCACCCCCATAGAGACTGCCAGAGGACCGGACAGCATGCCCTCCGATTTGACACACTGAACTCTGTCTGCAAAGTAATTGGTGAACCAGGCAAGGCAGTCATCCGAAAAACCGAGGCTACTGAGTCTGCCGATAAGAATATGGTGATTGACAGAGTCGAAAGCCTTGGCAAGGTCGATGAAGACGGCTGCACAGTACTGTCTTTTATCGATGGCGGTTATGATATCGTTTAGTACCTTGAGTGTGGCTGAGGTGCACCGTGACCGGCTCGGAAACCAGATTGCACAGCGGAGAAGGTACGGTGGGATTCGAGATGGTCAGTGACCTGTTTGTTGACTTGGCTTTTGAAGACCTTAGATAGGAAGGGCAGGATGGATATAGGTCTGTAACAGTTTGGGTCCAGGGTGTCTCCCCCTTTGAAGAGGGGGATGACTGCGGCAGCTTTCCAATCCTTGGGGATCTCAGACGATATGAAAGAGAGGTTGAACAGGCTGGTAATAGGGGTTGCGACAATGGCGGCGGATAGTTTCAGAAATAGAGGGTCCAGATTGTCAAGCCCAGCTGATTTGTACGGGTCCAAGTTTTGCAGCTCTTTTAGAACATCTGCTATCTGGATTTGGGTAAAGGAGAACCTGGAAGGGCTGGGTTTACCTCCACATCACCCGCAGAACAGAGAAGGAGTAGTATGAGGGTGCGGCTAAAGGCTAACAAAACTGGTCGCCTAGACCATTGGGGACAGAGAATAAGAGGAGCAGGTTTCTGGGCATGGTAGAATATATTCAGGGCATAATGCACAGACAGGGGCATGGTGGGGTGCGGGTACAGCGGAGGTAAGCCCAGGCACTGGGTGATGATGAGAGAGGTTGTATCTCTGGACATGCTCGTTGTAATGGGTGAGGTCACCGCATGTGTGGGAGGTGGGACAAAGGAGGTATCAGGGGTATGAAGTGTGGAACTAGGCGCTCCATTGTGAACTAAAACAATGATAACTAACCTGAACAACAGTATACAAGGCATATTGACATTTGAGAGAGACATACAGCGAGGCATACAGTAATCACAGGTGTTGAATTGGGAAAGCTAGCGAAAACAGTAGGTGAGACAACAGCTAATCAGCTAGCACAACAACAGCAGGTAAAATGGCGTTGACTAGGCAACGGGGCCGACAGATAAAACATAAACAAGCAGAATGAGGTACCGTGATTAATAGACAGTCCAGCGTGCATCAGCTATGTAGCCAAGTGATCAGTGTCCAGGGGTCAGGGAAGCTGGATTAGTGAGTGTTATCCAGGTAAAAAAAAAAAAAAAAACTAACAATGACTAAATAGCTTGTAGCTAGTTAGCTAGTTAGCTTTTGGAGGTTCTTGAGTGTGTTCTAAAAATTAAAAATAATAGCGATTCCGTATCACATTGGGTGAGGCAGGTTACCGGAAGGTATAAACAAATTAAAAATCGAAAAGAGATAAGAGAGTAAATATGGGTCCAGTGAGTGTTTGGGATGAGGCGATTCAGACGTTTAGCAGGCCTGTGCTAACAAGCTAACAGTTAGTAGGCCGGGGCTAAACAAGGTAGCAGTTAGCGGACCGGGGCTAAACAAGCTGGCAGTTAGCAGGCCGAAATAGCAAGCAAGGAGATAGCAAGGGCTAGAGAGTTAGCCTTTGGGGGACGTCGCGATAGGGTGAGTCTGTTTATTCCTCTTCATGCGGTGACATCGATAGACCGGTCGTGGGTCCGGGTAATTGTAGCCCAGGAGTATGCTACGGTGGTAGGTATTGTAGCCCAGGAGTAAGCTACGGTGGTAGCACAGGTGCTCTGGCGGGGCTAGCTTCAGGCTAAGTGGGTGGAAGCGCTAGCCAGCATTAATCGTCCGGGGTTGCGGTTTAGCTAAATAACTAGTTCTGAAGATCCAGCTGAAAGATGTTCCGTTTGCGGCGGGAATCCGGGGATAAAAAATAAATAGTTCCGTTATGCTCTGGTTAGAGTCGCGTTGTTTGAACTGGCGAGAGCTTTCCGAGCTAAAGGTTAGCTGAAGACCGCTAGCATAGCTGGTAGTTAGCTGGCTAGCTTCAGTTGAGGAGTTCCGGTTTCGAAGTAAATATAAATACTAAATACTTTAGGGGAAAAAAAATAGCTACATTGGGTGAGGCGGGTTGAAGGAGAGTATTTGGAAGCTGAGGTTTAGCAAAATGTTTTAAAAGATATGCGAAGAACAAATATGTAAAAGACTAAATATACACGGGACAAGGGACACGACACGTCTTACTGCTACGCCATCTTGGATCACATATACAATACGCTATTGTTCGGTTGGAATATAATTGAAGATTTATTATAAAAAGACCCTAAGGATTGATTGTAAACATCGTTTGACATGTTTCTACAAACTGTAATGGAACTCTTGACTCTTCGTCTGGATTTTGCGCTCGCGCATTGTGCCTTAGGAATAGTGAACTAAACGCGCGAACAAAAGGTATTTGGACATAAATATGGACGTATCGAACAAAACAAACATTTCTTGTGGAAGTGGGAGTCCTGGGAGTGCATTCCGACGAAGATCAGCAAAGGTAAGGGAAGATTTATAATGCTATTTATGACTTTTGTTGACTTCACATCTTGGCGGGTAACTGTATTGCTTGCTTTTGTGGCTGAAAGCTGTTCTCAGATTATTGAATATTGTGCTTTTGCGGTAAAGATTTTTTTAAATCTGACACAGCGGTTGCATTAACCTCTTGAAACTCTGGGGGCGCTATATCATTTTTGGATAAAAAACATGTTTTAGCGCAATATTTTGTCACAAAAAGATTTATGCATATAATTGGTAGCTTTGGAAAGAAAACACTTTGATGTGTCCAGAACTGCAAAGATATTCTCTGTGATGCCCTTTTGTGAGCTACAGGCAAAACCAAGATGAGACGGCATCCAGGAAATGAGCAGGTTTTTGGATATTTTCCATTGTCTCCTTATATGGCTGTGAATGCAAAAATGAGCCTGTCCTTTCTGTCCGTTTCCCCAAGGTGTCTGCAGCATTGTGACGTATTTGTAGGCATATCATTGGAAGATTGACCATAAGAGACCACATTTACCAGGTGTCCGACCGGTGTCCTGACCTAAATTGGTGAAAAGTCAGCTGCAAGTATTTTTCCATGGAATTCAGAGAAGAATGCAGGCTTGGATATATCAATGAGGAGATATGTGAAAATACACCTTGAGGATTGATTCCAAAAACGTTTGCCATGTTTGAGGATATTTGGAGTTAATTCGGAAAAAGTTTCGTTGTAGGTGACTGAATTTCACGGTTGTTTCGAGGTGGGACAAATGTGATGTACAAAATGGAGCGATCTACACAAAGAGCTTTCAGGAAAAACTGCACATTTGCTATGTAACTGAGAGTCTCCTCATTGAAAACATCAGAAGCTCTTCAAAGGTAAATTATTTTATTCATTTGGTTATCTGGTTTTTGTGAAAATGTTTTTGTAAATCTACTCAAAATGCTAAGCTAGCTTAGCATACTCTTACACAAATTAGTGAATTGCTATGGTTCAAAAGCATATTTAGAAAATCTGAGATGACAGTGTTGTTAAGAAAAGGCTAAGCTTGAGAGTAGGCGCATTATTTTCATTTTATTTGCGATTTTCAGAAATCGTTAACGTTGCGTTATGCTAATGAGCCTGAGGCTTTAGTCACGATCCCGGATCCGGGATGGGGAGTTTCAAGAAGTTAAGAACAAGTTTATCTTTAATTCTATGTAAAACATGTATCTTTCATCAAAGTTTATGATGAGTATTTCTGTTATTTGATGTGGCTCTCTGCAATTTCTCCGGATGTTTTGGAGACATTCTGAACATGGCGCCAATGTAAACTAAGGTTTTTGGATATAAATATGAACTTGATCGAACAAAACATACATGTATTGTGTAACATTGAGTCCCGGGAGTGTCATCTGATGAAGATAGTCAAAGGTTAGTGATTCATTTGATCTATATTTCTGCTTTTTGTGACACCTCCCTTTGGTTGGAAAATGGCTGAATGCTTTCTGTGACTAGTTGCTGACCTAACATAATGATATGTTCTGCTTTCGCCGAAAAGCCATTTTGAAATCAGACACTGTGGTTGGATTAACGAGAAGTGTATCTTTAAAATGGTGTAAAATACTTGTATGTTTGAGGAATTTTAATTATGAGATTTCTGTTGAATTTGGTGCCCTGCACTTTCACTGGCTGTTGGCGAGGTGGGACGCTAGCGTCCCGAACGATCCCAGAGAGGTTAAAAGTAATCCTCGAAGTAATCATCTAGTTTTTCAAAAGAATCTGTAATCTGATTACAATGTTTTAGCTGGTAATGTAAGGGACTATAGTTACTGTTTTTTGTAATCCCTTACATGTAACAGATTATATGTTACATGATTATATGTAATCTGTTACACGTAAGGGATTACAAAAAAGCCTGCATGTCAACACACATAACTCCAGGATCTCCTCTGTACTCACATGGCTGATGGTCTGTATGGAGCGGATGGTAGAGTCAGGACCCAGACAGCCCATGGACTTGGTATTGGGGTAGTCTCCCTCCTCCAGGACATACATGTGCTCTGTGAACTGAGATCCTTCATACGCCACCCAGCTGGAACACAGCACAGAGGCATGCAGTCAACTACCGCTCTCTCCAGTACTAAGTCCTCTTTGAGTGTAATATACAACTAACATTTCTGTATACTAAATGTCACTCTATAAGAAGTAGAATGAACATGCTGTGTTTAAAGTTGATGTTCTGCTCACCTCCCAGCCAGTACTCTACAGGAGCCAGGGAAGAAGTCTTCCTCCAGGGCTACCACACTGTCCTCCAGTACCACCACTCTGCCCTGGAACCCAGGCTTTGAGAACATCTGGAGCTAAGGTGCATACACAGGAGATAAACATGACCTACAACTACAGTGGATTACAGCTAAGATACTTCATGCAAAATGATGGTATAATCACATCCATAGACTATTGACTATGTTAAGATAATATTAACTATTTGTTTATCACAATCAGAACTTACCCTGAACTTGCTTGATCCACCCAGGTTATCCTGAAAGTAATAAAGGAATTATGGGTAAACCAGTTCAAAGCTTCCCCAACAACCTCATAGTTTATCAGTCATGAAAGTACACTGTAAGTATGATCAAGTATGATACTACAAAGGTGGTACTACTGTGATTATTATTGTATCATAGTCTTGCCCTAGTCCACCCATTGACTGTGCTTAAATATGTTATGTTTACCTGGAAGACTGGCTGCAGTGAGGATATCTTGAGGTTCGGTCCTCCCCAGTCCTCTGGGCTTCCGTAGAGGCCTTTCTCTAGAATGTAAAGTTCTCCGGAGAACCCAGGGTTCTCAAAGGCAACCCACCTGTTTAGAACACATTCACAACAGGTAAACTGGTACATTTATACTTAGGACACTCCATAATAACAGTTCACAATACAACATGTTGAAAATAGCATCATTCCCATCCGTATGTCATAAACTTTAAACAGGAGGTCTGAATATGATTGTTATAATTTTAATGTAGTTTCTAATCCTGTAATATTAGATGTTTATAACATGAAATCACTAGCTCTATCTCCATTTTATCACTAACCAAACACTGAGCTACGGCATTTTAAAAGGCCATAAAACAATTAGCCTGGTAAACTACACAGGAAACAGTAGAAGGTTATAAAGAGATTGTGTGAAGGCTATCCCTATTCAGTGGAGTTCATTTTCAACTACATAAGGTTTAGGCGTATGCTCTACATAACCAGTTTGGAAAATTATATTAAAATGAAAGCTGTTCATTCTAACAGAGAAACTTTTGTGATAGCTTATGAACCACTGAGACAACTGACTTCATCTATAAAAGAGATAGCCAATGAACTAATAGCCAATGAACTTCTAAGTGATTCAATTCAGATATGTCTAGAACGTGGCCACTCCCTTTCTTTACTGAAATATGTACAAAGCTTATACAGTTTGAATTGTGACTCCGGGACTGGACCTTTACAATCTATTCTCCTCTCTAAGAATATATAACCCCAGAGATTGATCTCATTTTCCCACCTATTGTCTAACCTTCAGTATCACTTTACTAAGCGTGACATTCACACCAGTCTTTCACGTTTGTGCATGTGTGTGCATGTGTGTGTGTGTGTGTTAATTAAAAGCTTGCAATCAGAGGAGAGAGAATAGGAGTGACCCACCTATATTTCTCTAGCACAGCCAGCCAAAGCCCTTGGCTTTTGTGACACACTGAGTTATTTGAATAGATGCAGGAGACTGCTACATAGGACTGTCAGAGAAGTTGACTTACACTCCACCCTGGACATTAATGGACTGTGTCTTCGAGCCGAAGCCTGTGTCCTCCATGTTAATGACAGGCCCTAGCAGGTCCATGTTGACCCCTCTCTCCCCAAAGTCCCTCTCACTGAACAACTTCACATGGGGAGACAGGACATCCTACAACCCAGGGAATGTAAACACAAACACACAAACAATCTCTATTTACAAAGACCAAACTAACTTTATTTTGGCTAGGTACTTTCAATCATCACAAACATTCTATATATTCTTTGTAGAAGCAAACAGATTTAAACCATGGTTCTGAATAGATGAGAGTTCCAGTACTTACAGTGCGTACAGGGCGCAGTGACAGGAGCTGGTCTCCGTAGCCTCCCCACTCCCTCCAGTCAGGATACTCCCCCTCCTCCAGGAGATACTGGTGACCTTCAAACTCTGGTTCATCATAGCCAACCCAGCTACAGGGACAATCAGGAACACACAGGGTGATAGAGTAGATCTGACCCAGCTACAGGGACAATCAGGAGCACAGATGGCTCTATTTGGGCTAGTTTCAAACACTAGCACAAATTTTTGTCATATAAAAAGCGTCACACTGGCATGTTCCAGCCCGCCAGATTCGGCAATTGACCTGTATTATATCAGCTCTCTTGCGCTCAGATGGACGGGGTGGAAATACTTAAGGTGTGTCATTAAAAACATAATCCAAAGTGCTAATTTCAGGCAGCACTGATAGGGATATGTAAAACCAGCCAGAAGCTGATTTTAGCGGTAACGCAGTTGGTTATGGCATGAATTCTGACAGCGGAAAGGCAGCCTATCCAGACATGACGCACACTGCCCAGGTGCACATGGTACAAGAGTAGCCTAATGTGCTTTTGGTGACTGTATACTTTGTATTTAGAAAAAACATTAAAAACTCATGTTTTTCCCCATTTTGTTCTATTTGATTAAAAACCAAGCATAGCTCTCCTCTCAATGAAGGCTTGTTTGTCTTCCCAATACAACTGCAAATATCAAGTTGGAGAGGAGTAAAACAGTGATATATTATATTCCCTTTTTGTCTATGCATTGTGAGTCCCCCCCCCCTCCCTCCCTTTAAGCCTACTATATCGAAGGCTGGTTTTCAAATCAAAATCTAATCACATGTTATCGGTCACATACACGTGTTTAGCAGATGTTATTGTGGGTGTAGTAAAATGCTTGTGCTTCTAGCTCCGACAGTGCAGCAATATCTAACAAATAATATCTAACAGTTTCACAACAGCAATGTTTCTTTTTTATCCTGGGGACGTGGTCATTACATTTGACATGTATTTATTATTGTTGTTGTCTAACAAAAATGGATTGCTTGTTTTTCATTTACATTTATTACAGCCAAACCTATTTGAATGATTCACCTTTCCGGTTTCATGGTGACAATGTCCGTGGCGCGCTTGGAACGGAACTTCTGGAGATGTGTGAATGCGATCTGATCTGTAAAATGGTTCCGAATATATTAATAAATCATAGGCCTATTTGGGGGCACTATAACGGTGAGTGGACGTTCTCCATTTCTATTTATTTAGGATCTTTGTCCAGCTACTGTGAAAAGTTTGGATGAGCCATGAAACCCTCCATTGTTTTATATGCACACAGGGAGAAATTATGTTGCCTGTTAGTGTGACATAGCCTATTTAAAACAAGTTGTTGTTTCATTTAGAATTTGATTCAAATGATTCATTCTCTTTTTAGGCCTTATCAATCATTTATTTAATCTTGTTTATTGACAATGTTTAGCATGTCCATGGCTCAGCCATAATGCAATTTACAGTAGGCCTAGCCCCTATATCAGTGTGAATGCTATTGATGCCATGAAATTACTTAGAACAATGTGAACTGCAAATGGGTTCAAGTTTTAACGTATTTAGCAAAGATAGGTTTAAATTTAGTTATTTAGTTTCTGTAAGCCATTTAACAAACTATAACAGACTAACATTGGAATAGATTCCAAGGCCATACATAAAAGACTGTAAATACACCACTTGATGCAACCACATATTTCGTCATTGGGGCGCATTCTGATTGGCCAGTGAGGGGCCAAGCCTCGACATATCCACAACTTGTTCATTCATTTAAACCCAGGACTTTCGCGCACTTACCAATAATTGTGATAGTGAAAATAGCTCAAATATTTCTGACACACACCTGAACCCTATAGCTCTACCGCCTGTGCTTAATTTACCATTGCTTTAGGTTTGTTAAAATAAATCCCAGAGGGTGATGTTAGAACAGATCTGACCCAATACAGTATAAAATTAATAGACCGTTAAAACCTTTTTGGGATAGGGGGCAGCATTTTCACTTTTGGATGAATAGCGTGCCCAGAGTGAACTGTCTCCTACTCTGTCCCAGATGCTAATATATGCATATTACTATTGTAATTGGATAGAAAACACTCTGAAGTTTCTAAAACTGTTTGAATGATGTCTGTGAGAATAACAGAACTCATATGGCAGGCGAAAACCTGAGAAAAATCCAACCAGGAAGTGGGACATCTGAAGTTTGTAGTTTTTCAAAGCTTGGCCTACCGAATAGACATTGAGATATGGATAAAGTTGCACTTCCTACGGCTTCCACTAGATGTCAACCGTCTTTAGAAACTTGAATGAGGATTCTACTATAAAGGAGGGGCTTATGAGACCTCTTTGAGTCAGTGGTCTGGCAGAGTGCCTTGGTCTCATGATGCACGCTCATGGCAGAGTTACCTCTCGTTCCAGTGCTTTTCTTCAGACAAAGGAATTCTCCGGTTGGAACATTATTGATGTTTTATGTAAAAAACATCCTAAAGATTGATTCCATATATCGTTTGACATGTTTCTAAAGGACTGTAACGGACCTTTTCGAGTTTTTGTCTGGACGAAGTGTCTGCGCCTCATGAAGATGGATTACTGGGCTGAACATGCTAACAACAAGTGGCTATTTGGACATAAATGATGGACTTTATGGAACAAATCAGTCATTTATTGTCGAACTGGGATTCCTGGGAGTGCCTTCTGATGAAGATCATCAAAGGTAGGTGAATATTTATGGTGTTATTTCTAACTTTGTTGACTCCAAAATGACGGATATTCCTCTGGCTGTTTTGGGTTCTGAGTGCCGTTCTCAGATTATGCTTTTTCCTTAAAGTTTGAAAAAAAATCTGACACAGCGGTTGCATTAAGGAGAAGTCTTTAATTCTGTGAATAACAGTTGTATCTTTTCTCAATGTTTATTATGAGTATTTCTGCAAAATCACCGGATGTTTTGGAATCAAAACATTACTGCACGTACCGCGCCAATGTGAACTCAGATTTTTGGATATAAATATGCACATTATCGAACAAAACATACATGTATTGTCTAACATGATGTCCTATGAGTGTCATCTGAAGAAGATCATCAAAGGTTAGTGATGAATTTTATCTATATTTCTGCTTTTTGTGACTCCTATCTTTGGCTGGAAAAATGGCTGTTTTTTTTACTTGGCTATGACCTAACATAATCATATGTTGTGCATCCGCTACCGGAACCCCTGCCCTAGAAAGGTTAGTCTGTGTTATGGCAGGTCAATATGGGCAGAGGAGGGGTCATTTCATTACAATACTATTCCCTACTGCATGTCAGCTGAGATCAACCACAAGTACTTACAGTCCACGAATGATCTTGATGGATCCCACAGAACACAAAGTCTTCCTTCTGACTGGATTACCTTCTGCATCCTCCTCCACTACCTCCTCCACCCCCCCCTCTTTCTCCTCTCCTCCCTCTCTGAAGTCGTACACATCATCGTCAATCTCCACACACTCGCCCTCGAAGCACGGCCTCTCGTACACCAGAGCCTGAAGGAGAGAGAAGGGGTTAAAGTTGAGGCTGATGTGCTGAGGTGGGCAAAGTGATCTTGTCCATACCTGTCAACATCCCAGGGATGCATGCTCCTCATACCACAGATTCCACCCCCCTAGGCCCTGTACCTCTGGACAGAACATTTCACAACTGCCTGTCTGACAGTGCAATATTGAGCCCAGAGGGCTAGGTGGTACTTTTCCTAAACCATCAATCAATTGTTTATTTTAATGGTTAAACAAATGTTCAGCAGATATTGAGCCAAACCGCTACATTATTATCCCCTTGAAACCTATGAAATGTGCTTGCATATTTCTACATTTTAGACCTCATCTGGTCTGCCAGAATGTCCTAAACAAACAGCTCTACTGGCAACCACAGCCCAGCATGCAGAGACAACACACTTTTGTGCTATGTGCCCATGTGCTATGTGCCGGGGCACACATAGTTTTCTCACTAGTCACTAGTCAATCCACCTGAAACAACAGGCCTGTTGGTCTGTTTCACAATTAACAGATTTTATAAGGCAGAGGATGACAGATGTGCTATAATAATATGTGGCCCATCATATCACAGCTAGTCTTCAGCCATGTCACCAGAAAAAAGCCAAGCATTTGGATATTATGAGGTTTTGTGGTAAGACGCGATTGCAGTTGTTACAAGTTCCCACTGTCATTCACAGACTGTTTAAAAAAAATGTGTATCCTTAAAACTTCTTATGGCTAGGGGTTCCGCTAGCTGAATTATTATATATTTTTTTAGAAATATATAACTTTCATACATTCACAAGTGCAATACACCAAATTAAACCATAACTTCATGTTAATCTACCCATCGTGTCCGATGTCAAAAAGGCTTTACAGCGAAAGCACAACATATGATTATGTTAGGTCAGAGCCTGGTCACAAAAACACATCCATTTTCCAGCTAAAGAGAGGAGTCACAAAAAGCAGAAATAGAGATTAAATTAATCACTAACCTTTGATGATCTTCATCGGATGGCACTCATAGGACTTCATGTTACACAATACATGTACGTTTTGTACAATAAAGGGCATATTTATATCCAAAAATCTCAGTTTACATTGGTGCGTTACGTTCAGTAATGTTTTGCTTCCAAAACATGCAGTGATTTTGCAGAGCCACATCAATTTACAGAAATAGTCATCATAAACTTTAATATAAGATACAAGTGTTATGCACAGAATTAGAGATATACTTCTCCTTAATGCAACCGCTGTGTCAGATTTTTTTTAACTTTAAGGAAAAAGCAAACCATGCAATAATCTGAGTACACCGCTCAGACAACAAAACAAGCCATACAGATATCCGCCATGTTGGAGTCAAAAGAAGTCAGAAATAGCGTTATAAATATTAACTTACCTTAGATGATCTTTATCAGAATGCACTCCCAGGAATCCCAGTTCCACAATAAATGTTTGATTTGTTCGATAAAGTCCATCATTCATGTCCAAATACCTCCTTTTGTTAGCGTGTTCAGTTCACAAATTCAAACTCACAACGCGTGGGCAAGTCCAGGCGAAAGTTCATATTACAGTTCGTAGAAACATATCAAAAGATGTATAGAATCAATCTTTAGGATGTTTTTATCATAAGACTTCAATAATGTTCCAACCGGAGAATTCCTTTGTCTGTAGAAATTCAATGGAACAGAGCTAACTCTCACGCGAGCGTGCGTGATCAGCTCATGCCCCTCTGGCAGACCTCTGACTCATTCAGCTCCCATTCCCCCCCTCCTTCACAGTAGAAGCATCAAACATGGTTCTAAAGACTGTTGACATCTAGTGGAAGCCTTAGGAAGTGTAATATGACCCCATAGATACTGTATATTCGATAGGCAATGAGTTGAAAAACTACAAACCTCAGATTTCCCACTTACTGGTTGGACTTTTCTCAGGTTTCCACCTGCCATATGAGTTCTGTTATACTCACAGACATCATTCAAACAGTTTTAGAAACTTCAGAGTGTTTTCTATCCAAATCTACTAATAATATGCATATATTAGCAACTGGGCCTGAGTAGCAGGCGGTTTACTCTGGGCACGCTTTTCATCCAAACGTGAAAATGCTGACCTCTATCCCAAACAGGTTTTAAACATTGATGTAAATATGAATGGTCATGGGAATAGCTATAAAAACAGGATAATTCAAAGAGGGGAAGCATACCGTTACTTCATTAGGATGCTCCACCTTTATCCCACCCTGTAAGAGATGGAAAACCACACAGGCCTTTAGCATCATGGAGATAAAACAGTAGAATACACAGTAAGGGGACAGTGTTTTTTTAAAGATAATTAAGAATGACATAATGATCCAGTACCATTTTGAGTGTTTTCAGCGATCCGATGAAGGGCTGAGGGAATGCCCAGGCCTCTGGACAGGGGTACTCGCCCGCCTCCAACACCGATAAGAGACCCCCAAACCCTGGGTCACCATACACCAGCCAGCTATGGGATAGCAACAAGGGCCACACACACACAAACAAAGATTAGACACTTGTACAAGACACTAAATCACACCCTTGTTCTTCAGCAGTCATGTAAATATTAACGTTAAAACACATCCAAATACGATTTCAGGCCAATAGCACTATGATTCGACAACACACCTAAGACAGACAGACATGAGCAGATTCACTAAACTATGTTGAAACTAATCAACATACACCGTTAGCAACTTTTTTTCTATCTAGAACCTAAAAGAGTTATTCGGCTGTTCCCATTTGATAAACCTTTGAAGAACCCTTTTCGGTTCCAGGTAGAACCCCTTTGGGTTCCATTTAGAACCCTTCCACAGAGGGGTTTACATGGAACTCAAAAATGTTCTACCTGAAACCAAAAAGGGTTCTCCTATGGGGACAGTCAAAGACCCTTTTGGAACCCTTTTTTTGGAACCAGCACCAATGTACTGTCTACAAAAAACAACAACATATTTGTGACTGAAATAACATCTCCTAACAGCAAATGATATCATTCCAACAAGCACATGCAGGCCAGCCTGAATTCCAATGAGAAAAGTGAAGAAAGATCAGCCTCCATGACAAGAGTTGAAAAAAAACAGCGCATACACACTATAGTGAGTGAAAATGCAAAACTATAGTTTGCACACTGTATCATCCATTTCAACACACTTTTGAACAATAGCAAGCCTGCTGGGGCAAGTATAGTATATTGAAGTTAATTTAATAATGAAGCAAATTCTTTACTAAAATTGGACCTACAACCTTGTTAGAATGAAGGTAGAACTTACACTCCAGAGTGGACCTTGATGGAGCCGGTGTTCTGTATGTTCCCATAAGAGCAGATCTCAATAGTGTCGTCGCAGAAGGATGTCATTCTCCCCAGACCATTCACTTCAGTGAACAGGTCAATCCGAGGTAGACTGTAGTCCCTCACTGCCAGGCGGATAGATCCGATGACCATGGGTGAGGTTGGCACAGGCAGACCCATGTGATCCAGTGCCCCTGGTGTCACCTCCTCTGCCCACACGTTGACCAGCTCCATGGGCCCCTCCTCCAGGGCGATGGTCCGCCCCTGGAACCTTGGCTTCTCATACAGCAGCCAGCTACAGGGACAGGATGTGATGACACACTAAGAGGCATGTTCCCAACAGTCACAAAATATTGAGTTGCTGTCATGCCTCTTTCACATGACACATGAATCAATTAATAATGTAATAGAGGATTGTGACAAGTTAAACATTGAAGATTTGTATGAAATAAAGCATTCATTTATGGAATACAGAGTGAGGGAATGAGGAATGAAGTTTGTCCCTGACAAACGATTGTCATTAGTTACCACAGCCACAAAGTCATAGCCTATTTCTACAATTTACCTTCTTAAAATGTAATTTTAAACCTAACCTTAAACACAGTACTAACCTTATGCCTAACCTTAAATTAAGACCAAAAAGCAACAACCAAAAATGTACGATATAGACAATTCTTACTTTGTGGCTGTTGTAACCGGTGACAATCACAACAAATAGTCTTACCATCCCCTGATGACCTTGACTGAGATGACAGGAGACAGCTTCATCATGGAGGCATCCTCTACGTCCCCAAACACCTCGTAGGCCTCTCCTTCAAACTGAGCCTGCTCATGGAGCACTATCTACAACAGGATGTAGAGATTTACAGTAAGTACATCTCACGGTCATCACAATACTTGGTGTGACACTTGGTGATTGTATCATTGTCACTTGCAATTTCTGATACAATAGACTGAGTTGAATACTGCAGATGTTTTATGAAATATCTTTCCAGATAATCACCATAAAATATCAAAAGTATATGAAAATAAATAATGTAGAACTTCCTAAACACACAACTAGTTGTAAACCTTGCATCATATCGTGTTACTATAAAACACTGGACGGTGGATACAGAATGTAAAGTCAATCGTTACCTTCCCAGGCCGTTTGTGGAACCCTCTCACTTCTGGAATCTGAAAAGGAAAAGAAAGAATGCTGACTTTCAGTTTCCTCTGAGGGACTGGGGGGTGGAAAAGCACAAGTATCCTCTGTATTCCCTGTACTCACGGCAGAACACTGGACTGCCTCCAGATAGATATAACTCAACAAAAGACTACCAGTTATACATATGCCAGCTTAAAAACATCAATAGTTAGCAGCCTACATGCACTGTACATTAGTGTGTAAGAGCAAACCAACATTGGTCTACACACGCTGGGCAGAAAGTAAGATGGCAGTCATGTAAAAGCAAAACAACGTGAGAGAAGTAGGCTTATTTGCATGTTTGTGTGCCTGGTCTGAGCATTAAAATGTATGTACAAAATGGAGTGGTTCTGGCGAAGGCATATATAAACGTTTATTGAGGAATGCCTCTTCTTGTCTTTACTTGCAAACAATTCATGACTTGTTTCTAAGAGCCATAACTTGTAAACGTCTAGAACTTTTTATTGTATTTCAACATTCCAAAATACAAAGCTGGACCTGATTTGATTAAGTGGCTGTTGCCATGGAGATACTTTAGATGCCTGTACAAAGTGAACAGGATCTGAAGTATCTGCTCAGCCCATTAAACAATGCCCTGCAGGTCAGAACTCATTTAGTTGAAAATGGAATCCTCTGTTTCCAGGAGTAAAGCAGTACTGAGAGAATATGAGAGACTCGGGCAGGTAGAGACAACCATAGTTATGTCTCAATTATGCAATTTTAGTCTCTATGGAAAAAAAACAACGTATTTCTCAATCTAGTACAAAGTACCCGTCTATAGAGATTTTAGATGGATAAATAAAATAACATAGATACATACAGTACAGTAATGATGCAAAACCCCAAACTGTCAGTTGGCTTCATGCAGTCTTGTCTGAGACTCTTACCTTGGGGTTGGCTGCAGGAAGACCATTCAGAGTGGCCTGTGGGATGTGGTTGGTGGCTGGATGAAGTCCTAAGGTAAGTCCCTTTAGTCCAGTACCGTGACCTAAGCCCATTACAGGGCTAGCCATTGTACTCTGTGTAGCACTACTCTGTGAGGATCCTTTGTCTGTCCTGAGATACTGCTCCAGGGGATCTGGCAGCTTTAGCTCAGTGAACAAGGGGAGAGGAGGAGGTGAGGAAGGACTGATTATTGACTCACCAGTTGCAACCACACCCATAGTCAGGCCCGGATTCATACTTCTCCAACCCGCCCTTTCTGGCACTGTGCCCTGGGTGGTAGGAGAGGGAGGAGCACCATTAGAGACTGAGGAGGAAGGATCCCCTTTGTTCCTTCTGGAAGTCCTGGGGGAGCTCAATAGGTTGGAGAGTAGAGACATCCTTCCTAGCCGTGACGTGAGCTGACCGGTTTCTTCCCCTTGCTCCTCTTTCTTCTCTACTTCCCTCTTCCCCTCTACTTTAATGTTCACCTCTCCATCTTTCCCATCTGTTTGACACCCTGGTTTTCTCCGGGCTCTAGATGGAGACTGGAGGGCTTTGAAGAGAAGGCTGTCCTCTGCATTAGCCCTTCTTGGCTGTGTCTTCTCCTCCCTGGCCTGTTTCTTTATCAACATGGCCGGGGTTTCTTCATCCTTGGTCCTCTTTTTCAGGCCAAACTGGAAGCCATCAGCGTCAAAAGGGTTCTCGAAGCGGTCCTCCTTGATGGCGGGCAGGGCAAAGGGGGGCGAGGAGGTCTTGGCATGGTCGTGGTGCCTCTTGGGGGGCAGGTGAAAGGGGGTGCCCAGTTCCTTAATGCTCCTGATGAAGTCATCCACGTTGTCAATCTCAGCCAGACTCTCATCCTCGCTGGCTGAACAGTCCAGCCTTCTCTTGGTCTCCCTCTTCTGCTCCTGTTTTGAGCTGCGCTCCACGTTCAGCCAGCTGGACGGAGATTCTTGTTTCAGAGGGAGAGGTTTAGGGGGAGAGGGGAGCTTCAGAGAAGTTGGCAGCTGAAGAGGCAGCTCAGCCTTGGGGTTTGCTTTTGTCGTTTTAGGGGGTTCTTTGAGGAGCAAGACCTTCTTCTCCTGAGCTTTTGTTCTTATGGATTTTGAGTCCTGTTTTGTGTCTAACATCTTAGTCGCTCCTTCGCTGGGTCTTTCTCCTTGTTTTGTCACTTTCTCTTTCTGATCTTTTGTAGTTATGGTCTTTGATTCCTGTTTTGCATCCATCTTAGTAACTGTGCTCTTAGTTGCCGCCTCACCCAGTTTTTCATCTTTGTTTTCTTTGTGTGGCCCGCTATGTGCATCTGCCAAATTCTGTGTCAGTGAAGGAAGCTCTTTGTTCAGTTGGACCTCACCATTTTTAATTGGTTTCAGAACAATCGTAGGCTCTGTTATGATGTTGGAGACCTTCACTGGCTCTCCCCCCTTCTGTACTTCAGTCTCTTTCCCAGACACTATGGATATATCAGAAACTATGCCATTACGAATAGGTACTATATCGGGGGTTTGAGTATTAGCTAGTTTCTTAGATTTTTCCTCTGATCCAAAGATGGGTGACTGTGTTGCCGTATCTTGACTCTCTCTTCTTTCAACCACAGTGGAGGCATTTTTGGGTGGGCTATCCTTTGCTACATCCAGGCCATGTTCCACAGGCTGATTCGTATTGGATATCCCTTCCCCAGCACTAAGTATGAGCTTCTCTGAAGCTGTAGAAGTATTTTCATTGTACTCATCACTTTTCTGATTAGCTTGGTTCTCAGTGTCAGTATGAATGTGATCCGTCAATTCAGGCTTGGTTGATGTATATATTACTTCCTCATGGGTAGGTGTGATTGAGGCAGACACAATGAGGCTTGGTTCAGTTGGGCGTTTCTCCAGGACTACACCTGGGCTTACAGGACCCATCTGCTGCAGTGGTGTATTGGTTAAGGCTTCCACATAGTTGTGGTCACTCTCTGTCTCGGATGAGAGATCTGGGTATGGTTTGGTTTGTTGTTCCTTTGTAATACAGGTAGTTTTGACTGATATCGATTTTTTTTGTCCATTTTCAGATATTTTATCCATTTTTGTTTCAGGTGTACTACTACTGCTCCTGTCCTCTTGTGATTTCTTTGTTCCAGTGACTGCTGGTTCATCTGTTTGATCATTTACAAACAGTTGCTGGTGTGTTGCTGGTGTGGTTTGTTGATCATCTATTTGAGAGTTATCTGTGACCAGTGACACATAATCTTGTATGGATTTAGATTGTGTTTCAGAGTTCATAGTTTGCTCATATTTCTTGAGTGGCTTGCTGTGCTTGCCTTTAGGGGGAGTTACCTGACGGAACATTGCACGCTTGCTAGCCACAGTCACAGAATCACTTGGATCTTTCACTGGACTTTTCAAAGTCAGTGGTGAAGCCTTCCCAGAATCATCAGCAGTCATGTCCATGGTGGGAGATGTGATGTTACTCTTCTTCTTAAGTCCAAGGGAGGCTGGTTTCTCTGGCTTGGTTGGTAACAGTGAGGGAGGGGTGGGTGTGTTCCCGTCGTCACGGGGGGTGCTCTTATTGGAGGCCTGTTGGGGCAGGTTTGTTTGCAAAGGGCAGGGCAGCTTGTTTCCTGTTGGTGATACAATAGTTAGTCAGACAGTTAGTATAGCAGTTTGTTGGTTAGTTTTCACAATGCATTGCAAAATGAGAGCTATCCCTTTCTCTTAAATATGTGACATTTACAATTCCTCTAGTCCATCAAAGAAATTAAACCATTGGATAATTTTGAAACATTACCACCACTAAACACATAACTAAAACGTGTAAGCTAGACAGGGGCTATGAATAAGCAGACAGAATCTTATCAATATCCCATGTTCAAAATCCATGACAAGTTTGTCTTACCCTTCTCAGGTTCAGTGGTCATTGTCTCATCTGGGGGCATTTCCTCTGGGCTGGGAAGCTCCTGCTGCTTTGGGCTGGTTGGTGTGGAAGGCCTACTATTGACAACTGATGCTCTCTCAGTGGTCTTGGTAGTTTTACTCCCTGTGTCGATGGTTTGTAGTTTGCCGTCTTTCATCTTTCTGACCAGAGACAAAGAGTTGTCAGGGGCTTTGGGTAACCGGCTCTTTGGTATCATGCTGCTGTTGGTGCTGTCTGGGCTCGTGGGAGCCTGCTTTTTGACATCTTTGGGTTCACTTGTTTTGGCTATTTCAGTGTTGTTGTCCTCAGGGTCTTTTTCCATCCCATTGGATAGGTTTACCTTATCTGAGTTCACAGGTGACATGACTGGTACTTTAGTAGGTGATGCATCTTCTGACGTAACAGGCCCTGGAGTTGCTTTCCCCCCTGAACCCACTTCATTCACCTCCTCGGTGATAGGCTTTTTGTCTGTTTTAATCATTAAATGTTTAGGTTTAGGGGTCTTCTGGGGTTTGGAACCAAGCACAGGTAGAGACACAGCCACTGAACCATCAACCACTGTGGTTGTGCCTGGTGACAGTGGAGGTTTTGATACAGCTTCTGTCTGTGACTTTTTGGGAATTTTCGACTTGGGGCTGTCGGTGATCTCTGTTTTTCCTGCGGTGGGTTGATCCTTTAACGTAGGTGACATAACCTTTGTTTTCTCACTGCCATCTTTAGGTGTCCTTTGTGATGGAGCCCCACTAGAAATCCCTGCCTTTCCACCATCTTTGAGACCCTTTCCCTTAGCCATGCCCAGGACAGCTTTGGACTTGGGTCCAACCGGAGGAGGTTGGCACTTTGACCGACTGGCTACATTGCCTACTATGTCACCTGGTTTAGACGGGGTGACCTGGGTCGTCCCCTGACATCTAACCCTTGAACCTCCTGTGTTGGGCTGTGTTTTACGTCCTGGCATAGTTGTGGTTGGAGAGGCCTCATCCAGCTCTTGGGTTGGGGACGTTGGGGAACTGTCTACAGCCATGGGGTCATGGTGTCTTCGATCAGAGTCTGTACCCTTGGTTATATCCCCAGCAGTGATGATACAGTCATTGTTTGGTTCCTTGAGGTCTACATAAACATTTTTGGGGCTTGGCGAGCTGTTTAGAGAAGAGAGAAAATGTGATTAACTTTGAGGACAGGAGGGTAAAATAATTTAGTGTGCAGAAAAAACTTGTCACCACAAACAGGTGTTGTAACTACATTGATAGGGTACTTCATTTATACCAACCATTATAAAACCAAATAAACATGTTATTCGAATAAGGAAAAACAGCCTTTAGCAATACGTGCAAAGTGAACCTGAAACATCTCCTCAGGTATCAGTAGAACAATAAATCCATGAAGAGTCTTGGATGAATCCCAAGCATTTTAATCTAAAAAACAGGCTACATCACATTAATATGATACAACAAAAAGCATGCCTTGTGGCATTACTATGTCTGAAAGATATGTGGATATCAGAATGGTGTGCCTTACTTTTGTCAGCCTTGTACTGAGTCTACTCATTAAACCCTTTAGTCAAACAAAGTGACTAGTTGCTTCTGCCATTAATCATCATCTTTCAAGATGGAAATAAAACATGGAGTAAAGCTCCATTTTGATTGAAATAAAACAGTTCATTTGAACAACTGACTTAATAATTTAAGGTAGTGTACTGATGGGGATGTGAAGTGCACACTGTATTTTGTGACAATGACATAGGAAGACAGAGTATTGTTGCATAGTCGATGACCTGTAGTACGATCAGTAATCATGTAGTCCAAGTGAAGTATACATTAAGTAATGTGACATTTTAATGACGCAGGACTTTTTCAGCTGTACTAAGAACTGCTGTTATTGTTCTCTTCTGGTACAAATAGGCACAGCTCAGGTGTTTTTTTCTTTCTCTCACTCAATCTTTCAATCGCTCTCTCAATTTCTCTTTCTCTCTTTAGGATCAAAGCACTCTTTAAAAAGACCAAAGAAAAAGTAAAATAAAGATACTTACAGTTTCACCTCTGACTTCTGAGGAAACTTTGAAGCCAAGTCTGCGATGTCATTATTTTCTTGCTCTGTTTTTGTCTGCTCGTCCCCGTCAAAACTGGGCTCAGGGCTCACATACACCTTCTTAGGGAAAATCTTCTCACTGCGGGACAGTTTCACACTCCTGTGCTTTTCCTCTTTGCTCAGGGCCATCTGGTACTCTAGAGGGGTGCTGCTCTCTGAGTCTGTGCCTGGACTGTTCGCCTCTGGCTGGGCTTTGTTTGTTGTTTTGGACTCCTTGGAGGCTGGCGCTGTAGATACAGCCAGCTTTGGCTTTGGCTCTCTGCCACTGGCCTCTGCTGCTGATACTGCTGAAGGAGTTAGAGTGGCCAGGACCCCTGCAGTATCAGGGTACTCCACAGGGGCCACAGTCATAGGTATGGCCAGGACTGAATGCGAATTTACACTCTTCGTCTTCCCCTTCCTCTCCCCCTCCTCTTCTCCCAGGTGTGTTTCCACCCACAAGGCTTTGTGTAGCTTCACTGGTGAGTCCTGCGTCGTCCCCTCCTCTCCCCCATGTAACGTGGTCTGTGTGGGGGGAGCTGTTTCAGGCGAGCTGCTGCTGGTGGATTTCAGAGCCCTCCTCCTGTTTTTCTTCCCCATGGCTGGGCTGTCCTCCCCCTCCCCCCCCTCTGGCTGGGGATCTGAGGAGGATGGGGTGTGTGACTGAGAGCCTACAGTCACTCCCACTAGGTAACTCCCCTTCCCTCTCCCTGTTTTCAGGGAGGTCTTTTTAGACTCTGTGACCAGAGAGGTGAAGTCAGCCTTAAGGTGAGATTGGGAGAGCTCAAACGACCTGAGGGTGTTTTGGACCACTGGGCTGACCCCTCCAGACCCCTCTCTGTCTTTCATAGTGGTTTGTTCCAGATGTACCTGCAGCCTCCTGCTCGCCTCTCCCACTACGTCCTCAGTGGGGCTGAGCCCTGGGACTTGGTCTGCTCTGGAGGAGGACGAGTTCGTGGGAGTCAGATTCCAAGAATTCCTGTCTGTCTCTCCATCTGCCTCTGCCTCGGCCCGGCTCGCCTTGCACACCTGCACCTCCCTCACGCTGCCACGACCGCTGCTGTCGCTGCCTGCAAACAAAAGGTCCCCTCTGTCCACCACCACCAGAGAGGCTAGGCTGGAGGTACCAGGGCTGGAGCTGGTACTGAACACCGATCCCTCCTCCTGGAGCTCTGACAAACTTCCCTGCACTGGCCCAGCTCCGGCTTCCACTACCTCCCCCTCTCTCCGGGTGGTGGTGGGGGTCCTTTGCCAGTCTTCCTGTGGAGGTTGGTGGGGGAAGAGAGGAGAACCAGGGGACTGGGGGGAGATGGGAGAACCAGGGGACTGGGGGGAGACTGGAGAGCCAGGACCAAGCCAAGATCCATCCTCTGAGTCTGCTGAGAGTGAACTGCTCCGGCTCTTCTTCTTCTTAATGGAAAAAAAACTGCCGATACGGTTCAACACTCTGTCTGAGCTCTTGGAGGAGACAGAGAAAAAAACAGAAATATCAAAACCCAGATGGAGAACAGACACACCTGTTGTTTTTGGCACAGCTATACAAATAACCACAGACGTTAGTTCCTCTCTCACTTTTTTTGTTGTCCTTGATATAAAGCAGGGTTCTCCAACCCTATTCCTGGAGAGCCACCGTCCAGTAGGTTTTTGCTCCAACCCTTATCTAGCACGCCTGATTGTAATAATTAGCTGGTTGAATATCTGAATCAGGTTAGTTACAACTGGGGTTTGAACGAAAACTTACAGGGGGGTAGCGCTCCAGGAACAGGTTTTTAGAGAGCCCTGATATGAGGTGTGCTCAATGATGTAGTACATTTACATAGAATAGATTAATTCTCTGATTAACGCATTAACCTTAAATCCTTAACATCAACTATTACCTCTAAGATTACGTAAATATCCGATCACAATTTATTTGGATAGTTCTTCTGTAGATGCTATACAGATGGTCATACTATCAACAAATTATCTGATAATCACCTGACTATCTATTGATAAACAACTGCCTGCTAAGGTTACGGTTAAGGCAAGGTTTAGAATAAAGGTAAGGGTTAAGATTAGGGATAGTGTTAGGGTAAGGGTTAAGTTTAGGGTTAGGATAAGGGTTAGTGTTAGGCTTAAATTTGTAGGTAGTAAGTTGAAATGTTACTGATAGTATATAGCATTCTTGTCAAAATCAAACAGGCCAAGCTGAATGGTATAGATCAGTGTTTCCCAACTCTGGTCCTCAAGTACCCCCCAACAGCACACATTTTTATTGAACCACCTGATTCAACTTGTCAAGTACTTGATGATTAGTTGAGAAGTAGAATCAGGTATGCTTGTCCAGATTTGGGAAACACTGGTGTAGATGTCTCTCTGGTAACAGCCAGTTAGGGAAATGATCAGGCTTCTACAGCACCTGGGCAATGACCATAGAGATCCTATTAAAGTAATATTCTAATGGCTAATTCTATGGTATTGACAACATTAGGCAGGCCTCGGGAGACTGAAAAGATTTGCCGTGGGTCCTCACATCCTCAAAAGGATCTACAGCTGCACCACCGAGAGCATCCTGGCGGATTGCATCACTGCCTGGTGTGGCAACTGCTCGGTCTCCGACCGCAAGGCACTACAGGGGGTAGTGCGACACGGCCCAGTACATCACTGGGGACAAGCTTCCTGCCATCCAGGACCTCTATACCAGGCGGTGTCAGAGGAAGAATCTAAAAATGTTCAAAGACTCTAGCCACCCTAGTCATAGACTGTTCTCTCTGCTACCACACGGCAAGCGATACTGGAGCGCCAAGTCTAGGTCCAAGAGGCTTCTAAACAGCTTCTACCCTCAAGTCATAAGACTCCTGAACATCTAATCAAATGGCTACCCAGACTATTTGCGTTGACCCCCCTCCCCTTCTTTTACACCGCTGCTACTCTCTGTTGTTATCATCTATGCACAGTCACTTTAATAACCCTACCTACATGTACATATTACCTCAACTAACCGGTGCCCTCGGACATTGACTCTGTATCGGTACCCCCCTGTATATAGTCTCGCTATTGTTATTTCACTGCTGCTCTTTAATTACTTGTTACTTTTATTTCGTATTCTTCGTATTGTTGGTTAGGGGCTCGTAAGTAAGCATTTCACTGTAAGGTGAAACACCTGTTGTATTCGGCGCATGTGACTAATAACATTTCCCACAAGTCAGTATTGACAGGTTTTGAATCCCAATGCCGGACAGGTCGAATGGGAACCAACGAGGCAAACAAGGAATGTGAGGATCACCAAATAATACTAGTTTTCTATAAGATCTATTGGATTACTTACCATACCTAGAAATAAACACAACAATGTACGTCCATGTCTTATTCAATTTAGACAGTGGGTATCATAAATATTCACCCCCTTGGATTTTTTTCAAATTTTGTTGTGTTACAAAGTGGGATTGAAATAGATTTAATTGTGATTTTTTTGTCATTGATTTGCACAAAATACTCTATAATGTCAAAGTGAAAAGAAAGTTCGATCCAGCCATGACGCACACTGCCCATATACGCATGGAACAAGACTGTCCCAATGTTCTTTTGGTGTCTGTATACTTTGTACTCTGTCATTTATTTTCATTGATTTAGCCTTGATAGTCTATTTAGCCAGGATAGTCACTGTTCTCCAGGGAGTCCAGGATCCATAGAATCAATACAAAACATACACATCACATAAGGCTGTCTAAACAAAAAAACATAGTACACACAGTAGCATACATACAAAAGCCCAGGACACTCTGTTTGTCTGTTTCCTACTATAGTACAGGCTGGAAGAGTATACAGAACATCATATCTAAAGATAATACACA
The DNA here is from genome assembly GCF_036934945.1 of Oncorhynchus masou masou. Taxonomy (NCBI): domain Eukaryota; kingdom Metazoa; phylum Chordata; class Actinopteri; order Salmoniformes; family Salmonidae; genus Oncorhynchus; species Oncorhynchus masou. The sequence goes on along the minus strand of NC_088232.1, from coordinate 41,670,864 downwards.
CAAACACTTCAAATAAAACCGCTACATACCATTTTAGCGATACTTGCTGGATTTTAGCCTGTAGATTTATTTTCCTTACAGTCCCGGCATAATAACCATATTCTGCACCAATAGCAAATCAGGTGCAAAAAGTGAATGTTTATCAGCTCATAACTTCCTGCTAAGCTGCTTGGTTGAAGATAACAATATACAATTACTAAGCTGGAATAAAAGTCAACGCCGCCAAATACAATAAGTGAACTGTCTAACTTTACAGACAGACAGAGAGACAGTGTGTGAGCGATATCCGTGTCTATCTATATCTGTCTAGCCCTGAGTAGACTTGTATCAAACAAACTAAGGTACATTGCTTCAGGGCATAATTGCACTTCTATCACAGGTGCAGCATAAAGGCTATTGTGAAAGAGCTTTCACATAAAAAAACCCACATTAACTAATTATCCAATGAGAATGTATGGACACGGATGTCTGACTAACATCTCCACCCTTCTTCCCTCAATCAAACTGGGGCAAGTCAGTAGCCCCGGGACATCTTTATCAATATCATAATACAGTGGAAAAGACTGAGACAAGAAAGAAAAAAACATATATTGTGGTTGTACCCAACACAATATGTACATTTGCGAATATTTGCTAATTATTACATGATTCAGCAGTGTACAATGGTTCAACCAACTCTGACACACGAAAGGATGTACATGTTTGCCTTTTTGTGCCTATAACTGGCACACGAGTTGAATGATTTGCTGTTGTTGTTTCATATGGACCTGTGCACATCCTTCCTTCAGTAGTAGAAACAGACTCTGGATCTCTGGACTTTCACATATTAAACATCTTGTTGAAACAGAGCTGATTGTTCTTTTGTTTCCAAATGGCCTCAGACCTTTCAGGAAACACATGACAGGTACAGGCACAAACTTAGTGGTTACTGTGTTCAAGTTCATGTTCCAAATTGTATGCCTAGCTTAGAAATACTTAATTTGAATGAATAAAATAAAAGACACAGGATCCTATTCTTTCTACTCCAGTAACCAAGTTTCCAGGGAAAACTTCATTCTTCTTGAAAGGATTAATGTACTCAATTACGTATTTGTGAAAGCTGGATTGATATCAATAGAACATAGATAGTGAATCCTACCCCATTAATAATAATAATGAATCATTAATAATAACTATAATATACAGTGCACATGTTGGACAACATGTTGGACAAGTAGGTGTCAATGGAGAATAACTGCAGGATTATTTTGCTGTGACAATATAGGTCAAATTAAGATACTGCATCTGTAGGTGGGCATATAATTTACCCTTCAACCCTAATGATTTGTATACAACTTTAAGGGGCTTCTGATAAACGTGTCTACATTTATCTTAATAACCCAAGGCATTGAAGAAATTATCACATAGATCAGTTTTCAAAACCTAAATGTTGCATAATACAAATAAACTGACTCAAACTTTTATTGAGGGGTCTGTATGAAGAATCTGAACTGCTGTACTGTTTATGTACATCTCACATATCAAAGGGTCTAATTAGCACCTACATCCTCAATAACACTTCATCATGCAAATGGAGGGCCGAGGAGTGAGGAGGGAGGAAGGGACTGGTTTGGGATTTACCTTAATTCTTTTCCAGCCCTGCAAAGTGAGTCAATACTGCCCTCCTCTGCACACCTTCTATATGACTGCACAGCCAGAGTCAGTGCAAAAAGTGGCAAGCAGTGGTATGGGGTAAATGTCTCCAAGCAAACAAACAGATTCTGTTACTGAAATTATGTTTAGTAATCCTTTTGATCAATATCAAGTATGTTGCATATGAATCTATCCACTCTGAAAGTTCTCTCTTTTGACACATACTTTTGACAATTGCAGAACAGAACTATGGTAAAAATGTATGGTACAGTATGTTTTGCTACGATGTATAGTATAGTCACATTTCATCATTACTCTTAGATGAGTCTGTCCTAAAAGACTTTAGATTGGCCTCACAGAAGGTAAAGAGGGTGGGGTTTAAAAGTACAGTAATTCAAATATAGAACAGATATTTCCAGATGACTTCTCCACAAGACAACAGAGGACTCCTTTTGTAGTCTACTATATAGTGACATACCTTATTTCTGGACTTGTTGGGACTGAGGCTGTTGAAGGCTGACATGTCATAGCTGATCATGGAGGTAGCATCCCTGTCAGTCATGGTGCTGTATTCTGTTTTCACACTCAGTTGGTCAAAACTCCTGACGCACAGACAGACAGAGAGACAGAGAGACATAGAGACAGAGAGACAGAGAGAGAGGTACTGTTAGGCTTAGAGCAGGCTGCTGTTCTCACCCAGTAACCACTGATAAGATGTTGAAACTTGGTTTCTATGCCTCGCCCACTCTCGCAGTCTTTCTTTTGATTTCAACTTTTCTATCATTGTTTTAACCATTCAGCATTCAGGATTAGACCCACTTCAGGATTATAACACGTCCTTATCCTCTGGTCCACTTTCTCACACACACATTCACAAACCCCATGGCATGGCTTATTGTGCCACCCGCAACCTATTCCACCTATATGTTGCTATCACATTAATGATGTATGGCCTTTTCAAAATGAAAAGGTACAAAGGTCCAGTCATCGCCCATGGCCACTTGACACACTGAAAGTAACTCAGCTGTAAGTACACATTTCTTAAACATCAACATATCCAAGAACACAACCACAACGCTTCCTGTTGTAACTGTGACATCTGACACACTCGTTGTGCTTTACATGACAGACTTGACGATTTATAGCAGAGAGAAATGGTACACTGGTCAGACGACACTCACCAACACAACTTATTCACAATTCACAACAGTGTGTGTGCAGTAGTTAGAATAACATTGTGCTTTCTGGGACACACATGTCAATAGGCTCTGGTCTGTTTTCAGGAGGTCAAATCAAATCATATGTTATTTGTCACAAACACATGGTTAGCAGATGTTAATGCGAGTGTAGTGAAATGCTTGTGCTTCTAGTTCCGACAATGCAGTAATAACCAACGAGTAATCTAACCTAACAATTTCACAACAACTACCTTATACACACAAGTGTAAAGGGATGAAGAATATGTACATAAAGTTATATGAATGAGTGATGGTACAGAACGGCATAGGCAAGATGCAGTAGATGGTATCGAGTACAGTATATACATATGAGATGAGTAATGTAGGGTATGTAAACATTATATTAAGTGGCATTGTTTAAAGTGGCTAGTGATACATTTTTTACATACATTTTTCCATTATTAAAGTGCCTGGAGTTGAGTCAGTATGTTTGCAGCAGCCACTCAATGTTAGTGGTGGCTGATAACAGTCTGATGGCCTTGAGATAGAAGCTGTTTTTCAGTCTCTCGGTCCCTGGTTTGATGCACCTGTACAGACCTCACCTTCTGGATATTATAGCGGGGTGAACAGGCAGTGGCTCGGGTGGTTGTTGTCCTTGATGATCTTTATGGCCTTCCTGTGACATCGGGTGGGGTAGGTGTCCTGGAGGGCAGGTAGTTTGCCCCCGGTGATGCGTTGTGCAGACCTCACGACCCTTTGGAGAGCCTTACGGTTGTGGGCGGAGCAGTTGCCGTACCAGGCGGTGATACAGCCCGACAAGATGCTCTCGATTGTGCATCTGTAAAAGTTTGTGAGTGCTTTTGGTGACAAGCTGTATTTCTTCAGGTGTACCAATTCAGTTTGTCCGTGATGTGTACGCCGGAGGAACTTAAAACTTACTACCCTCTCCATCGATGTGGATAGGGGGGTGCTTGCTCTGCTGTTTCCTGAAGTCCACGATCATCTCCTATGTTTTGTTGATGTTGAGTGTGAGGTTGTTTTCCTGACACCACACTCCGAGGGCCTTCACCTCCTCCCTGTAGGCCGTCTCGTCGTTGTTGGTAATCAAGCCTACCACTGTAGTGTCATCTGCAAACTTGATGATTGAGTTGGAGGTGTGCATGGCCACGCAGTCGTGGGTGAACAGGGAGTACAGGAGAGGGCTGAGAACGCACCCTTGTGGGGCTTGAGGATCAGCGGGGTGAAGATGTTGTTACCTACCCTCACCACCTGGGTGCAGCCCGTCAGGAAGTCCAGTACCGAGTTGCACAGGGCGGGGTCGAGACCCAGGGTCTCGAGCTTGATGACGAGTTTGGAGGGTACTATGGTGTTAAATGCTGAGCTGAAGTCGATGAACAGCATTCTCACATAGGTATTCCTTTTGTCCAGATGGGTTAGGACAGTGTGCAGTGTGGTTGCGATTGCCTCGTCTATGCACCTATTGGGGCGGTAAGCAAATTGGAGTGGGTCTAGGGTGTCAGGTAGGGTGGAGGTGATATGGTCCTTGACTAGTCTCTCAAAGCACTTCATGATGACGGAAGTGAGTGCTACGGGGCGGTAGTCGTTTAGCTCAGTTACCTTAGCTTTCTTGGGAACAGGAACAATGTTGGCCCTCTTGAAGCACGTGGGAACAGCAGACTTGGATAAGGATTGATTGAATATGTCCGTAAACACACCAGCCAGCTGGTCTGCGCATGCTCTGAAGACGCGGCTGGGGATGCCGTCTGGGCCTGCAGCCTTGCGAGGGTTAACACGTTTAAATGTTTTACTCACGTCGGCTGCAGTGAAGGAGAGTCTGCAGACTTTGGTGGCGCGCGTGTCAGTGGCACTGTATTGTCCTCAAAGCGAGCAAAGAAGTTGTTTATTCTGTCTGGGAGCAAGACATCCTGGTCTGCAACAGGGCTGTTTTGTTTTTTGTAATCCGTGATTGACTGTAGACCCTGCCACATACCTCTTGTGTCTGAGCCGTTGAATTGTGACTCTAGTTTGTCTCTATACTGACACTTAGCCCGTTTGATTGCCTTGCGGAGGGAATAGCTACACTGTTTGTATTCGGTCATGTTTCCGGTCACCTTGCCCTGGTTAAAAGCAGTGGTTTGCGCTTTCAGTTTCATGCGAATGCTGCCATCAATCCACGGTTTCTGGTTTGGGAATGTTTTAATAGTTGCTGTGGGTACAATATCACTGTACTCAAAGGGTTTTAAGTTGACTCTGTGTTGTCAATTGAAGCGGTTAGGCTAGCTCACACCCATTATGCCTTCCCAATATAGTGAGCTATGAGAATCTCTCTTAGAATTCAGAATGGGAACCAGCATTCCACTGTTGATTCTGTTGATCAGTGGAGGCTGCGGAGGGGAGGACAGCTCATAATAATGTCTGGAATGGAATGGCATCAAACACATGGAAACCATTTAAGGTGAAACCAACATCCTGTGCTGTAGATACAGGTGCAACACCATGGATGTGTTCAGAGGGGTGAAATGTTCTGAGACATTTTAGCAATGTTGAAGATAAATGCACTACACTTAAAAACACCTTTCCCCATCAGTCAATAAGATAATTGTCTTACTCTGCTACATGTGGGATGTTTCAACCACCTGAGTAAAATGGGCAGTCATGTACATTTTTCAACAAAAGAGGTTTGTTTGTTCATCATTGATCAGCATCTTCTGGCATTGTTATACCATCTTTTCCCACAATAGGGTGTATGCAGAATATATTTTCATCATGACAAAGTTGCCTGATGAGTCATACAGAACCATAAATCATCAATGTGCTACTTTACAGAATCTTTTGATTCCGTTGGCATATGTTAAGTTACCCTGGCCATGCCTACTTTGCCAACACATTGAAGCCAGTCTCGTCAGTTAATTATTTATTTGTACAGTGACTTTGGGTAAATAACAAACTGTGCAGAATAGATTGCTGTGACATTTGGTCTATGAGCCATGAATTAGGGTTGAACCAGGGATCTTTTTAATGCATGAATGGTTTGATTATGATACATTATATTATGCTGAGTTTGCAAGACTTCTACAGACGAAGCATCCATAAAGTTTTATTCTCTTGTTTTCTAGTGCTGCCCACTGGTCACAAACTGGTTGAATCAACATTGTTTTCATGTAATTTCAACCAAAATAAATCTATGTGATGTTGAATAAATGTGAGAAACTGATTGGATTTGGAAAAAAGTCAATTTTAAGATAATTTTATATTTGAATCTCAATCCAATGATATAGTGAAATGTTTTGCTGATTTCAAGGTGAATTCACGTTTGTTGACAACTCAACCAAATGTAAATCAAAACTAGACGTTGAACTGACGTCTGTGCCCAGCGGGTGTCTACTTGCAGACAGCGGTATCTGTTCCAACTTCAAGCCCGAAGAGGAAGCACATCTGGCAGAACGTGTTATCTCACATACACAGCTTAATCTGAAAGGATATGAATAAATCTGAATGCTAATTGCTTTCTCATGTTTCCTAATTAGGACCCTGTGTTTTGGACAATCATGTCACAGGACCTTTCTCATGTTTCATAATGGATAATGACTATGACATATCCAATGCAACAACTATGTGCTGAGTAATTATAAAGACCACAGGAACCATCCACACTCCCATGTGGCGCTGTGTGCAACACATTAACCACGCAGCAAATCGATATGAGGTCTGCGATCGGAGGTCAAATAAGTAAGATGGAACAAAACACACAAAAGCAAATGTTACGTAATTAAATCAACTTAACCCCCAACCTTGCCCTTTGACCTCAGTAAGACATCAGTCACCAGTTTTGGGTAAACATTTCCTCAGTCTCTCTATCAGTTTGCAGCCTCTGAACAAGCCTGAGGCCTAAATCAACCAGCTCCAAACTGCTTGGAGTCTTTCTCTGTTACTCCATGCCATCTGATGCCATCCCTCCCCTACACTCTTAGATAAAAGGGTTTCAAAAGAGTTCTTTGCCTGTCCCAATAGGAGAACCCTTTTTGGTTACAGATAGAACTATTTTGCGTTCCATGTAGAACACTGTGGAAAGGGTTCTACATGGAACTGAAAAGGGTTCTACCTGGAACCCAAAGGGTTCTTCAAACGGTTCTCCTATGGGGACAGCCAAATGACCTTTGTAAGCCCTGTTTATACGTGGTTCTAACATGCATATTTTGTCCTGATCTTGTCCACATTCGGATTGTGCCCACATTTTTAGACTGGTGTAGACGATTAAAATACTAATTGTAATCTGATTGTAATCAGATCTTCCTGGCCACCTCTGGAGGTAGTCAGGGACTCATTGTATCTGAATATCAATCAAGTATAAACAGATATGGATGGATAAAACATTTAAATAATTATATCGGCCTCAAAATCATCGACAGGTAGCACCATTGACTTATGGCATCAATAATTGCTTTGAAATAAATAAATATTATTTTGAAAGAATATCTGTTAAATAATCTGCATACAGGGAGGCACCAGGAAATCTGGTTACATTGTGGACAGAGTGGATGGATAAGAGGCACATTTTATCACCATGTGTAGATGCTACGTCTTCAATGTGGACACAATCAGAATGTGGATAAGATCAGGACAAAGAACGTGTCACGCCTTGAGCATAGAGAGCTGTTTATTCTCTATGTTGGTTGGGGCGTGATAGTGACTAGGGTGGGTCATCCAGATGATTAGTGATTTGTTGGCTTGGTATGGTTCCCAATCAGAGACAGCTGTTTATCATTGTCTCTGATTGGGGATCATATTTAGGCAGCCATTTCCCCATTGTGCTTTGTGGGATCTTGACTATGGATAGTTGCCTGTTAGCACTGTTATTTAGCTTCACATTTCGTTTGGTATTTATTTATTTTTTGTCGGTGTTCGTGTAATAAAGGAAAATGTACGCCTACGACGCTGCACCTTGGTCCACTCATTTCGGCGAGCGTGACAGGACGCATGTTAGCAACAGGTATCAATTTGGCTTTAGGCTCTAGATACAACCTTTTCTTACTAAGGGTGTAGGAGATATTCAGATCTGGCACAATTCAACATAACAGGAAATACAGGCGGGTAATATTAAGTTATTTGAGATTTTCTGAAACACTAACATTCAAAACTTAAATGTTTTACAATGTTTTTAGACATTTTGGAAGTTCAATGAACTGTTGTGCAACTCCATTGGTCACTCCCACTAGTTTCCTGGGTATGTTTAGGACATATGGCAGCTAGCCTACAGCCTATAGTATTACAGAAGTAGAACTGCCTCCCACGCAACATAACAGACGCTCTCAAGCAGATCATTTAGACAACACACTGTAATGTTGCAGAATAGTCAACAGAGGAGTTGACTGATAAAAGCCAGCAGCAGCTGAGCCACAGAGCATTATCCTCCTCAGTAAAACAATGGCTCTGTTGTTTTGCATTAACTGTATCAATACACTTTTACAATGGCAAAGCTCAACACAGCTGTTCAGTCAGCAAGGCAGGGTATCTCACACACAAACACACACACACACACACACACACACACACACACACACACACACACACACACACACACACACACACACACAGGACTGCTTGGCACAGTCTACAGCTTGGCACATATCAATGGTATCAAAACAGTCACATGACTCGCATCACTCATCATATAGAAACACAAACATTTTTAATAAACGTATGCAGGGAACGAACCTGTGGGACTTCATAAAGTCAAACAAGGGATGGAGTGAAGTCAAGGCATGACTCATACATCATTCTTCAGGTTATGAGTGGGGCTGGCTGGGTGAGTCACCAGTGGCTGTTGATGAAAGATATATTTGTTCCTGCCAGGCCCAATCTAATGCAAACTTCAAAATAAACTTTAACCGCTCTAGTTTGGACAGCAGCTTACAATAGCTGAATGATGCATATGTTTGAGTTTAATGAATGCATATAGAATATGAACATTAAACACTATATAGCGCTCTGTGCGCACACAGTACAGTACACAATTACCAGCAGAAAGCTGAAAGACAGAGCTACTGAACCTGAAACAATTACTGGAGGCTATAGACCAGTACAGTAGAGAGTAATAAAGACTCCATTTATCACTTTTTTAATCATCAAGGGACTGAGAAACAAGTGTGATGTGACCACAACAGCCCAATGCAGTGCGATCTGCTCGGATGACATGCTTTCACAACCAGGCCTGTCGTAACCCTGAATGTGTTGACTTTGGAGGAGGATGAGGAAAGAACGCACATCCTGGCACTTATCTCTCTCCCCTGTTCACTGCTCCACATAAAGATAGACATCTTTGGGACATGTATAACGCAACACTTGACATGATGATGTTATGTCCATAATAACAACCTCTGCAATGGTATTTCGATTAGTTTAGCATGAATGTGCAAGCTTTCAATTTCTGACAAATGGACCATGTGCTGTATTGGAATAATTTGTATTTAAAATATCACCAGAAAAAAGTGGGTGGCACAGAAACAAGCACACCATATCTCCAAGTAAGCAAGTAGCCATGTCCGAGCCAGAATGGACACACCATATCTCCAAGTAAGCAAGTAGCCATGTCCGAGCCAGAATGGACACACCATATCTCCAAGTAAGCAAGTAGCCATGTCCGAGCCAGAATGGACACACCATATCTCCAAGTAAGCAAGTTGCCATGTCCGAGCCAGAATGGACACACCATATCTCCAAGTAAGCAAGTAGCCATGTCCGAGCCAGAATGGACACACCATATCTCCAAGTAAGCAAGTAGCCATGTCCGAGCCAGAATGGACACACCATATCTCCAAGTAAGCAAGAAGCCATGTCCAAGTAAGCAAGAGCCAGAATGGACACACCATATCTCCAAGTAAGCAAGTAGCCATGTCCGAGCCAGAATGGACACACCATATCTCCAAGTAAGCAAGTAGCCATGTCCGAGCCAGAATGGACACACCATATCTCCAAGTAAGCAAGTAGCCATGTCCGAGCCAGAATGGACACACCAGATGTCTGATTGTTAGTAAAAACAGGGTAAAGGGAATGGTGATAGGAAACCATTTTTTTCTTCAAACAGTCAGTTCTGTATGCTGCAATAATGACTAAGTCCAGAACTACCTTAACAAAGAAAGCTTTATTTCCACTGGACATCTTGATACTGTTCATGACATTTTGAGCTGTAGAGATTTGCAGATTGATAAGAACTGCATTACCAACAGTCTGAAGGTAATGCAGCAGGTGTCAAAACAAACAAATTCACAAGAGTAGCTTGGTTTCCATCCAATTGGCGACCAATTGATGACTGTACCGAAAAATAAATAAACAAGTTAAATAGGTTAACTCTACTAAAAATGTCACAAAACATTTTGCTTTATATAGCGAATGTGCCCAATTTGGCATTGGCACGTGCGCTCTAGCCAACATCTTGCAGATAGAGTGCGGGTATAGCCTACATGATGAAATTTGTCAAACGGCAGCCAAGCATCGATCATCATGTCACCAGAATAAGACATTTAGTATGCATTTCATCTGTAGACTAATAAACCATATGCTTTCCAGAGTCGTGACAACATGTCATTGCATGACTCCAAGTATACTTCAATACGATGGTTATTATATCAATATTTACACATAAAAGTATTTCCACTGCCATTTCTCGCATAGTACATTTTAACGAGTCAAAAAGATCCCACGTTGTCTATCAAATTTACTAGTTTGGTAGACATTTGGAAAGTTTAGTGACAAATTTGCTCTTTCATTCAGGCCTGTCATGACATTTTCTATCCAACATGCACTTTACGGGCATAAAAAGGTTGGATGGAAACATGGTTAATGTAGTTTGTTTAGTCAAACTACAATTTATATAGACTCAAACCTCCGCCCTATGTTGTGGCACAGAGTCCCCTGTCTTACAGCTCGAGACATTGGGTAAACAAATCAGTCCATTAAAACAAACTAATCCAGGTGTATGCACACATACACACACGCAGGGATAACAGGATGTGCACACACACACAGACACACACACACACACACACCTATAATGCCCTCACCCAGATTGCTTTTCATTGGCTTTGGATGTAAAACAATGCTACTCCTTTAATTTCAAGTCCTCTGTTCTCAGGTCAGATCATTGTCACATGCCACCAGCTAATCTGGCCTTTTAACTAACTACCAGTACAGGCCCAATCTAATGCAAACTTCAAAATAAACTTTAACCAGTTGTAAAATGTTGCATATCTATCTAGACTCAGACCAAACCGGCCACATTCTCATTCTCTCACATTGTCTCTGCTGTAACCAAGAGGCTTGGTCTTGCAAGCTAGCCACCTCCCGACTTTGACTGTAAACAAATCAGTCCACTAAACAGTGATGCTTCACAATGGAAACGATGCAGCCATGTGGGGCTGGGGCTCTTCAGCCTCAGAAGGCCTTCTTTAATTATCATACCAGTCATAGTCCTCCTCCCCTGACAGACAGCCCATATATACCGTATACAGGGATATTTTTAAATACAGACGGTATGATTTTAAATACTCACTCACTCATCTTCGCTCGCTCCTTGGAGCACAATGAACGCCACGCCATCCTATTCTAGGCAAGGTCCCAGGCTGATGTGGTGTTGGGTCCCAGGTTGTGTAGGACAACCTCCAACTGGTGACCAAACCAGACTCTCGTTCTTTATCTTGGGTGTGGCCAGTTGGGGGATGACTCCTTGAGGACAAGGGCAGGCTCCAGAGGTGGGTTTGATCTGGCCAGGTGACCAAACAGTCGGAGTCGGGAGGTGGTTAGCTTGCAAGATCAATCTTTTTGGTTACAGAAGAGACAATCAATCCCCTCCTGGATCAAGTGTGAGTAGCCTTTTGAGATAGTTGCATAACTTTATGAGCCAGGTTTGTCTGTCCTCTCTTGAGCTTGTGAGCATTTAGCTAGTGTCTGCTATGGGTAATCACTAGTACTTTGATGGCATAATATTTTTAAAATAACGTTTGAATAGAAATAGCGGCCCTCGTGTGCACTGCTGGTAATACCGTATAGCCCGGTATGGTACAGGTACGGTATGAAGGTATGGAAATCTGGATACGGCCCAACCCTGTTAACAAAGACCTAAATTATATCTAAAAAACATGGAATACAACCTTTTACTTCAGGCTATGGTAGGGTAAGACATTGTCTCAAAATACAAGAGTTGGCCTTAAAGAGACACAACAGCACCACCTACTCAATGCCCATCGGTGTCAGTACAAAGCTCTAGGCTACATCCAGCCCTGTCCGTCCTTTGATTGTGTCAGTAATTATGCGTTGATGCCTAATGCATCACTCTATCACCATGTTAATGAACATTCATTAATTAACGTTTGATTGCTTAATCTGCTTAAAGTCTATATTAGTAGGTCATGGTTTTGTATGTATTGTGATCTTTTTTTCTGCTTTCTGATGTAGTGTTGATGAATTTGTTTTTTTTGTTTTCTATTTAGTGTTTGAAATGCACTTTACAAATTAAATATTGTTATTATTAAATATTGTTATAATTATTAATTGAACCTGTGGATGTAGACAGACGTCTGAAAAAAGTGGGGAGAGAAAATAATAAAGACCAATTGAGCAGGGATCAACACTAGTGTCACTCAGACATAGTGGTTACCTGGTTACTGACACCTTGCTAAACACCTCGCTCAATGGGTAAATGGCTGTTAAGCTAAGTATTTCCTAGTTTTCTTAATGCATGCATTTTGTTTTTAAATGACCTAATAAAGGACTAGTTAAACAACACATTTCATTCAGGAGAGAAAATTCTACAAGATCTCTCAACCTTGGTTCCAGGTTCATACCATACACATTCCATTTCACTGAAGACAAGATGCTTAAAGTTCTTAGTCCTATAGACTCCAGAACCAGTCAGCCATGGCGGTTAAATTCCAAGCATATCCCTCTGCATCCTCCACTGTCCCACCCCCTTATTCCCACCCCTCCTCACTCTGCCCTCTGTCCCACCCCTCCCACCAATCACCCACCAATCTGTCTCTACCTGCAGGGCTCTGTCTGTTACTGTCTATATATATATATATCTGCTACGGTTTTCTGTATGTGAAGGAGAGTCGGACCAAAATGCGGCGTGTAGATTGCGATCCATGTTTAATAAACAAAAGTAAACACGAATCAATTAAAAAAACAACAAACGTAACGAAAACCGAAACAGCCTATACTGGTGTAAACTAACACAGAACAGGGACATAAGGACAATCACCCACAAAACACTCAAAGAATATGGCTGCCTAAATATGGTTCCCAATCAGAGACAACGATAAACACCTGCCTCTGATTGAGAACCACTTCAGGACAGCCATAGATTCACCTAGAACACCCCACTAAGCTATCATCCCAATACATGTGGAAAAAAAACAATACAAAAACACGCCACATACAAAAACCCATGTCACACCCTGGCCTGACCAAATAAATGAAGAAAACACAAAAATACTTAGACCAGGGCGTGACAATATATATACAGTGCCTTGCGAAAGTATTCGGCCCCCTTGAAAAATTGGGCGTGCAAAATTATAAAGCCCCCTTAACCTGTTGATGCTCTGGGGGCGCTATTTCATTTTTGGATGAAAAACGTTCCCGTTTTAAACAAGATATTTTGTCACAAAAAGATGCTCGACTATGCATATAATTGATAGCTTTCGAAAGAAAACACTCTGTCGTGTCCAGAACTACCAAGATATTTTCTGTGCGTGCCCTAGAACGTGAGCTTCAGGCAAAACCAAGATGAGACGGCATCCAGGAAATGAGCAGGATTTTTGAGGCTCTGTTTTCCATTGTCTCCTTATATGGCTGTGAATGCGAGAGGAATGAGCCTGCCCTTTCTGTCGTTTCCCCAAGGTGTCTGCAGCATTGTGACGTATTTGTAGGCAGATCATTGGAAGATTGACCATAAGAGACCACATTTACCAGGTGTCCGCCCGGTGTCCTGCGCCGAAATTGGTGCGCAAAAGCCAGCTGCCAGTATTTTTCCATGGGATACAGAGAGGAAAGCAAGCTTCCACGAACTGCATATCAATGAAGAGATATGTGAAAAAACACCTTGAGGATTGATTCCAAACAACGTTTGCCATGTTTCGGTCGATATTATGTAGTTAATTCGGAAAAAGTTTTACGTTGTAGGTGACTGAATTTTCGGTTCATTTCGGTAGCTAGACGCAATGTAGAAAACGGAACGATTTCTCCTACACACAGACGCTTTCAGGAAAAACTGCGCATTTGGTATGTAACTGAGAGTCTCCTCATTGAAAACATCAGAAGCTCTTCAAAGGTAAATGATTTTATTTATTTGGTTATCTGGTTTTTGTGAAAATGTTGCGTGCTAAATGCTACTCAAAATGCTATGCTAGCTTTGCATACTCTTACACAAATTAGTCAATTTCTATGGTTCAAAAGCATATTTTGAAAATCTGAGATGACAGTGTTGTTAAGAAAAGGCTAAGCTTGAGAGCAGACGCATTATTTTCATTTTATTTGCGATTTTCAGAAATCGTTAACGTTGCGTTATGCTAATGAGCCTGAGGCTTTAGTCACGATCCCGGATCCGGGATGGGGAGTTCCAAGAGTTAAGTTAATACTTTGTAGCGCCACCTTTTGCTGCGATTACAGCTGTAAGTCGCTTGGGGTATGTCTCTATCAGTTTTGCACATCGAGAGACCGAAATATTTTCCCATTCCTCCTTGCAAAACAGCTCGAGCTCAGTGAGGTTGGATGGAGAGCATTTGTGAACAGCAGTTTTCAGTTCTTTCCACAGATTCTCGATTGGATTCAGGTCTGGACTTTGACTTGGCCATTCTACCACCCGGATATGTTTATTTTTGAACCATTCCATTGTAGATTTTGCTTCATGTTTTGGATCATTGTCTTGTTGGAAGACAAATCTCCGTCCCAGTCTCAGGTCTTTTGCAGACTCCATCGGGTTTTCTTCCAGAATGGTCCTGTATTTGGCTCCATCCATCTTCCCATCAATTTTAACCATCTTCCCTGTCCCTGCTGAAGAAAAGCAGGCCCAAACCATGATGCTGCCACCACCATGTTTGACAGTGGGGATGGTGTGTTCAGAGTGATGAGCTGTGTTGCTTTTACGCCAAACATAACGTTTTGCATTGTTGCCAAAAAGTTCAATTTTGGTTTCATCTGACCAGAGCACCTTCATCCACATGTTTGGTGTGTCTCCCAGGTGGCTTGTGGCAAACTTTAAACAACACTTTTTATGGATCTTTAAGAAATGGCTTTCTTCTTGCCACTCTTCCATAAAGGCCAGATTTGTGCAATATACGACTGATTGTTGTCCTATGGACAGAGTCTCCCACCTCAGCTGTAGATCTCTGCAGTTCATCCAGAGTGATCATGGGCCTCTTGGCTGCATCTCTGAACAGTCTTCTCCTTGTATGAGCTGAAAGTTTAGAGGGACGGCCAGGTCTTGGTAGATTTGCAGTGGTCTGATACTCCTTCCATTTCAATATTATCGCTTGCACAGTGCTCCTTGGGATGTTTAAAGCGTGGGAAATCTTTTTGTATCCAAATCCGGCTTTAAACTTCTTCACAACAGTATCTCAGACCTGCCTGGTGTGTTCTTTGTTCTTCATGATGCTCTCTGCGCTTTTAACAGACCTCTGAGACTATCACAGTACAGGTGCATTTATACGGAGACTTGATTACACACAGGTGGATTGTATTTATCATCATTAGTCATTTAGGTCAACATTGGATCATTCAGAGATCCTCACTGAACTTCTGGAGAGAGTTTGCTGCACTGAAAGTAAGGGGCTGAATAATTTTGCACGCCCAAATTTTCAGTTTTTGATTTGTTAAAAAAGTTTGAAATATCCAATAAATGTCGTTCCACTTCATGATTGTGTCCCACTTGTTGTTGATTCTTCACAAAAAAATACAGTTTTATATCTTTATGTTTGAAGCCTGAAATGTGGCAAAGTTCAAGGTGGCCGAACGGTCGCAAAGTTCAAGGGGGCCGAATACTTTTGCAAGGCACTGTATATATATATATATATATATATATATATATATATATATATATATATAAAAATTCAAGTTAAACTTCTCAAAAGGCACCGAATTGATGTAACGAAACAGGGATCAATGAGCTGACATAGACAGAATGGAGAATCAATGTCTTATCTAATGGTCCTAAAGTAGGCACTATTTGTCACTTTGCTGGCTTCGTGCATTCCTCTGGAGCGACTCTGCTGATCTAGGGAACAAGGGGCAGGTATGTGAATAAATAATGTCACATCAGAGGAGATTTACTGCAGATTTATCTGATAAAGAAAAGCGGTTCAAGCCTGGGGGATATGAATCATGTGATTGGAACTACAGTAGAACCATCTAGAATGTCTTGCAATGGTGATCAATCAACACATTTTATTGATATTTCTGAAACATCATGTCAGATGATGAACTTCACCACTGTGTCTGCATGCTGCGTCTCACCACAATATTATCAGTCAAACATTGTGGCAGCTTTCCTTTCGCTCTACAGGAAGTTGCATACAAACACTCTCCCTTGGTCAGCTGGGATCAAAGTCAAAGCAGGGAGCTGGAGAGAGACCACTGACAGACTGACTCATATCTGCAGCAGTTGGCAGTCAGGCTGCTTCTGTTTATTGTTCCCCTGGCAAACTCCATCAACAGACGTGCAAAGAACTGGTTATTACAGATACTATATGTGTCAGCTTCTGTTTGTATGTACACAATCTGTACCTGAACTGCCACATTCCCACAAAACCTATAGACAATGACATCCAATCATTCAAATGTATAATGAATCATAGGATATGAATCATACAGTATATGAATCATACAGTAAATAAATCATAGGATATGTGGTGTGTTAGAAATTGCTTCACTTGATCCTCCAACCTACCTGGCCCTGCTCCACATCCTCCTCCCAGGCACACACCACAACGTGGCTGTGACACATCATACTGGAGAACTGTCAGTACAGAGGCTAGAAAGAATATCAAACACGAGTTCACTCAGCCATACTGCTCAAGACTTGTCTATAAAGCTCATAGCCTCAAGTTCTGATTCAGTATCGTGGCGAAACATGCGTGTTGGGGGAGTAGGACTACAGGAGAGAAATTAAACAAAAATATTCTCATTCATGCTCTTATGTTGCTCCTGTCCAAAACATTAACTTACTACATAGTGTAAAATGTACAATACAACCACAAAGTGCATACACGGATGAACACAAATATACATACAGTACTCAAAGGCCTACACTGCATTGCACCAGGCCTAAGAACACCCATTAACTGTGTGTAATCCACAATATACCATGGGCTGTCATGCCTTATTACTTATTATAAACAGGGTAGTTTGAGCCCTGAATTCTGATTGGCTAAAAGCTGTGGTATATGAGACAATATACGGTACCATTGGTATGACGCAACACTACTTGTGTACTGTTCTAATTACATTAGTAACCTGTTTATAATAGCAATAAGGCACCTCATGGGTTTGTGGTATATGGCCAATATACCATGGCTCAGGGCTGTATGCAGTACTCAGTGCTGCCTCATGACTAAGAACAGCCCTTAGCTGTGGTATATTGGCTATATACCACAAACCCAGGCCTTATTGCTTAAAAATGCCATTACTCAATTCATATACTTTAGCACACAGAAAGAGAGCAAACACATGTCAATCAAAATGAACCCTTTCTATCACAAAAAGCTGTAGGCCTAAATTGATCTATCGATTCTATACACTACAGTACAGTACAGTATGATACGCATAGAAGTAAAATAAAAATACAGTTATTCAAGCTGTAAGGTTGTGAATGTTTGGTCAAACTGTGCAAACTGAATATGTGGGTTCTATCTAAAACCGAAACATCACTTCCTACTATTACTTCGAATGAAGGAAAATTAGTAAGGCCAAACAAAAAAGGAACTCCGTTTCAGGTATGGTTGGTCTTAGAATTCCAAAGGGACTCTGTTTCAGGTATGGTTGGTCTTAGAATTCCAAAGGGACTCTGTTTCAGGTATGGTTGGTCTTAGAATTCCAAAGGGACTCTGTTTCAGGTATGGTTGGTCTTAGAATTCCAATATGGGTCAGCAGGGCAGCAGATATTAGAAAGGGAAGCTGAAGAAATGCTAGAACTAAAAGCCATGGGTTACTAGGTTAGAAATGTTGAAATGGAGATGGATGATCAAGCAAGAATCTGAAGTTTACCAAAAGCATCTACAGTACAAAATAACCTTATGGCACAGTGCAAATAGTATGTGACATGTCTTTTCTCACCCACAACCATAACTTCAGGCATGCTGGAGCCATGAACCACTGTAGCAACACACTACATCTCACACACTTTTGGCTTGCAGTCTGGCAACTGTGCCTCCTAACAATCCAGAAGGATATCATTCCATATCCTTATTCTAGGATTGTATGACTACTCCGTACACACTTTCAGCTGAGGGCCATTTGAGACCGTACACTTATTTTGAGCAGAAGACATGTCATTCAAGAGGGTAAAAGCTACTGCAAAACGTATACCTGATGACTGAGAATAAAGGATAGTACTAGCTACTATAGGGTGCTAAAAAATGGGGTTGTAAAGGTGTTGTTGACAGAGAACGGTAGAAGGTTTGTTATGTTATGTAAACTGAATGGTCTGTGTTTCTTTGATGGTATCAGTAGGAGGAAAACAACATTGTCTCTGAATTAATTTGATTAAATTTGATTTATTAGGATCCCCATTAGCTGAAGCCAGTGGTGACAGCTCGTCTTACTGGGGTCCGACATGTAACTAAAAAGACATTACAGACAAAATACTTTACAATTGACATACATTTAAGAACATTAACATGTAGTGTTGGTGTGTGGGAATCTATGGGGCGGCAGGGTAGCCTAGTGGTTAGAGCATTGGACTAGTAACTGGAAGGTTTCAAGTTCAAATCCCCGAGCTGACAAGGTCTGTCTTTCTGCCCCTGGACAGGCAGTTAACCCACTGTTCCTAGGCTGTCATTGAAAATAAGAATTTGTTCTTAACTGACTTGCCAAGGTAAATAAAATAAAATCAGTTACACATACATCTCAGTACATACACACAACAAGTAGGTCACATGTTGGGACTGTGAAAAGACCCCTGGTGACATGTCTGATGGGGTAAGTGTAAGTGTCAGTGCTGTGTGTAACAATTTTGAATTTCCAACACATTAACATTTCTCATAAAAACAAGAAGTGAAGCAATCGGTCAATTTGTCATTCTGCCCATAATTTCCTATAAAATATCAATTTACACCATTTGTTATATAATTGATCTTGGCTTCATAATACAGTTTCTTATTATTTTTGCTGAGTTTAGTCACATATTTTCTTAACTTAGAGTAAATCAGCCAGTTAGTTGCTCAGCCAGACTTATTAGCCACTCATTTTGCCCCATCTCTTACAGTTTTTTCGGAAGTTTACATACACCTTAGCCAAAAACATTGAAACTCAGTTTTTCACAAATCCTGACATTTAATCCTAATAAAAAAATCCCTGTCTAAGGTCAGTTAGGATCACCACTTTATTTTAAGAATGTGAAATTTCAGAAAAATAGTAGAGAGAATGATTTATTTCAGCTTTTATTTATTTCATCACATTCCCAGTGGGTCAGAAGTTTACAATCACTCAATTAGTATTTGGTAGCATTGCCTTTAAATTGTTTAACTTGGGTCTAACGTTTCAGATAACCTTCCACAAGCTTCCCACAATATGTTGGGTGAATTTTGGCCCATTCCTCCTGACAGAGCTGGTGTAACTGAGTCAGGTTTTTAGAACTCCTTGCTCGCACACGCTTTTTCAGTTCTGCTCAGAAATGTTCTATGGGATTGAGGTCAGGGCTTTGTGATTGCCACTCCAATACCTTGACTTCGTTGTCCTTAAGCCATTTTGCCACAACTTTGGAAGATTGTTTGGGGTCATTGTCCATTTGGAAGACCCATTTATGACCAAGCTTTAACTTCCTGACTGATGTCTTGAGATGTTGCTTCAATATATCCACACCATATCCACCAGTCCCTCCTGCAGCAAAGCACCCCCACAACATGATGCTGCCACCCCCGTGCATCACAGTTGGGATGGTGTTCTTCGGCTTGCAAGCCTCCCCCTTTTTCCTCCGAACATAACGATGGTCATTATGGCCAAACAGTTCTATTTTTGTTTCATCAGACCAGAAGACATTTCTCCAAAAAGTATGATCTTTGTCCCCATGTGCAGTTGCAAACCGTAGTCTGGCTTTTTTACAGCAGTTTTGGTGTAGTGTCTTCTTCCTTGCTGAGTGGCATTTCAAATTATGTCGATATAGGACTCTTTTGTACCTGTTTCCTCCAGCATCTTCACAAGGTCATTTGCTGATGTTCTGGGATTGATTTGCACTTTTCGCACCAAAGTACATTCATCTCTAGGAGACAGAACACATCTCCTCCCTGAGCGGTATGACGGCTGTGTGGTGCCATGATGTTTATACTTGCGTACTATTGTTTGTACAGATGAACGTGGTACATTCAGGCATTTGGAAATTGCTCCCAAGGATGAACCAGACTTGTGGAGGTCTACAATCTTGGCTGAGGTCTTGGCTGATTTCTTTTGATTTTCTCATGTCAAGCAAAGAGTCACTGAGTTTGAAGGTAGGCTTTGAAATACATCCACAGGTACACCTCCAACTGACTCAAATTATGTCAATTAGCCTATCAGAAGCTTCTAAAGCCATGACATCATTTTCTGGAATTTTCCAAGCTGTTTAAAGGCACAGTCAACTTAGTGTATGTAAACTTCTGACCCACTGGAATTGTGATATAGTGAGTTATAAGTGAAATAATATGTCTGTAAACAATTGTCAGAAAAATGACTTGTGTTATGCACAAAGTAGATGTCCTAACCATCTTGCCAAAACTATAGTTTGTTAAGAAGACATTTGTGGAGTGGTTGAAAAACAAGTTTTAATGACTCCAACCTGAGTGTATGTAAACTTCTGACTTCAACTGTACATTCAGCAGTCCATTAATTAGTTGGTGTGTGTAAGTGTCTGTGTGTGCTGTGGGGTTGAAGCTATGGACCCATAGGCTTGGCTTTCTCATCCCTTAGAGGCTTTTGGGAGGGAGGGAGGACGGACAATGAGCCTTTCATTGCGGATGTAAGCAATGAACACATGCATATTTGCAAGGTCAATTATACTGGATAGCACCTT
Organism: Oncorhynchus masou masou; assembly: GCF_036934945.1. Taxonomy (NCBI): domain Eukaryota; kingdom Metazoa; phylum Chordata; class Actinopteri; order Salmoniformes; family Salmonidae; genus Oncorhynchus; species Oncorhynchus masou. Next base: position 41,649,804 of record NC_088232.1, on the reverse strand, counting down.
GTGAGTCCCACCATGTACAATCAGTGGTGTAGAGGCTAAACACAAGTAAAATGCAGTTTGTCCATCATTTGTATTTTGCGCGACAGTTTACCCACCTTCGGTGAAAAAATGCACTGAAAGTATAGGAAGCAACTGGTAACAGAATTGACTTGTCTGCCTTCAACAGTTAACAAAACCGGCGCAAGTCCGAACTAGACAAGCAGGAACAAGACACCTCACTGGTTTACCTGTACAAACTGCCACGGGGAAAAAGTTTCATTCTGCTCTGCGTTTAAAATGAAATTAATACATCAAAACACATTTCAGTCGACAAACACCTCCGGTGTGGTAGGACACACAAGACCATAAGGAGGATTATTTAGTTTAACTTGAGAAACATATGTCTGGTCTGGTGGTGTTTTGTTACAGTATTTATTTATTGTTTACTGAAGAATGTATTTACAAAATAAACTGAACACTTATTTTTTCTTAAAACAGCATTGTTGGTTAAGGGCTTGTAAGTAAGCATTTCACTGTAAGGTCTAGACCTGTTATTGTATTCTGCGCATGTGACAAATACAATTTGATTTGATTACCCGGGATTCAGGATTTTAATCTACGTAAATATTTGAGGAGCTCAGTTTATGTTTATAAGTGTACAGAGTGCAGATGGAGAAGTGCATATTACCGAGCCTGGTCCCAGATCTGTTTGTGCTATCTTGCCAACTCCTTGTGACTCATTGTTTGGAATGAAAATTACATATTACCCAGCCATACCAGATAGGCCTATATCTGTTGAAATCCAGTAGCTGATCCCAACTACATTGCTAACACACACACACACACACACACACACACACACACACACACACACACACACACACACACACACACACACACACACACACACACACACACACACACACACACACACACACACACACACACACACACACACACACACACACACACACACCTAATAGCTATTGTTACACTGTGCAGGTCATGAGCAATCACACATTATTTGATAAAGAAAGTACACTGTAAAGGAGTGGTCGTGAAATTGACAGTAATTTACAGGCAGCTCAGTGTCAAGTAAAATTATGTATTTCATATTACAGTACACCTACTGTAATATAAATATGGTATCAAAAAAAGTACTGAGTAATGACACACAGTACAATACTGTAAAATGTACTGTATTAGGACTATTCTGTCAAAAAGTCAATTCTACCGTAATTGTGATGAATTAATGAATGGATAGATGAAATTCATTGAGGGAAGGGGTTTGTATTTCACAGTATTTTATTGTAATTACAAGGGATTGGGACAAGCAGCTTGGCCGCTAGGTAAAGTGTTTGCCTTTAACAGCATATGAATGAATATATGGTGTTTTATATCACTTGCACTTCTAGAGTCCTTAACAAAGGCTTCCAAACCGGCAGCGACTACAAGGCAAAACAGACCAAAAGGACATGGCAAAATGCAATCTGTCCCCTATATACTGTATTTCAAATTGATTGGGCATTATAACCACATACTGTACCAGTTAAATTGGTACAGCATTTTCACAGGCTGATTTCTTTTCCATCACTCACAGCTGAAGATATTAACATTTTATATTCATCCAATGACTGCCATGTTTTTGGATGATGTGATGATATTGTCGCTGCTCATGCTGGTTCCTGTGCGCTCTGAATACTAGTGTGCATGTGAAGTTGGGCTGTGTAAAATATAGACAGTCCATGAATCAGTGTATGCGAGCGTGAGTAGATTATGTTGAAAACAACGGTCAGACATCTTGGACGCAGTCTCCAGTTCTTTATACCTCAGTGGTGAAATAACAGTACCATTTGAAAATGAGAAATTCTTTCCCTGCCCACCACATTTTCGCACAATGCACCATCATTTACAGTATGCTGCAGTAAAATGTTTCAGGGTATTTTACTGTTGATATCCCCCAAACTACTGTAGAAATGACAGTTTTCCATTTCAGTGTAGCCAGTTCTGATATTGCTTAATATATAAGACAAGACAGTGGGATAAGGATTAGGCCATCAGTTGAGGATCTGGGATAACTCCATAGTGATTTAAAAGCTAAGCTATTCTTAATCACATCTCTGATTGTGCATAACTTATTGCTCAATAAAGTAAAATCCCCAATAATTAATTATAGAGGGCTTTTAGGGTAGGTAAATCATACTGTTGAAATCAGTCTATATATTAATTTGTTGTCAGAAGTATAACTCTCCCTGAGATTAGATGCCTATATCATAGCCTAAATGCTGGCTAACTGTACATTTGAATACCAAGCAGGTGCTGACAGGTATCAACGCAGGTAGGCTGCACGGTAAGACATGAATGGATGACATGAACAATTGGGGGCAAACTAGGATAGGTAGGCCTATCTATTTTGTGTCTTACCTTTAACCACAAAATCTAGGCTACCTACAGTGCCTTCAGAAAGTATTCACACCCCTTGACTTTTTCAACATTTTGCTGTGTTAAAGCCTGAATTTACAATGGATTACATACAAATGTATAAAAAATGAGAAGCTGAAACGTCTTGAGTCAATAAGTATTCAACCTCTTTGTTATGGTAGCCTAAATAAGTTCAGGACTAAACATGTGCTTAACAAGTCACATAATAAGTTGCATGGACTCACTCTATGTGCAATGATAGTGTTTAACATGACTACCTCTTCTCGGTACCCCACACATACTGAATATGTAAGATCCCTCAGTCCAGCTGTGAATTTCAAACACAGATTCAACCACAAAGACCATGGAGGTTTTCCAATGCCTTGCAAAGAAGGGAACCTACTGGTAGATGGGTGAAAAATACAAAAAGCAAACATCGAATATCCCTTTGAGCATTCATTACTCTTTGGGTGGTGTATCAATACAGCCAGTCACTACAAAGATACAGGTGTTCTTCCTAACTTAGTTGCCGGAGAGGAAGGATACCGCTCAGAGATTTCACCATGAGGCCGATGGTGATTTTAAAACAGTTACAGAGATTATTGGCTGTGATAGGAGAAAACAGGATGAATCAACAAAATTGTAGTTACTCCGCAATACTAACCTAATTGACAGAGTAAAAAGATGGAACCCTGTATAGAATAAAAAATATTCCAAAACATACATCCTGTTTGCAACAAGGACCTAAAATAATACTGCAAAAGAAAAAAGGAAAGCAATTCACTTTTTGTTTTGAATACAAAGTGTTATGTTTTGGGAAAATCCAAATTTACCCCAAAATCCATATTTTCAAGCATAGTGGTGGTTGCATAATGTTATGGGTATGCTTGTAATCATTAAGAACGGTGGAGTTTTTCACGATAAAAAATGTACCTCTATGGGATCTGTGTCCCGTCCATGGGATGGTTGAGCTAACATAGGCTAATGTGATTAGCATGAGGTTGTAAATAACAAGAACATTTCCCAGGACATAGACATTTCTGATATTGTCAGAAAGCTTAAATTATTGGTAATGTAACTGCACTGTCCAATTTACAGTAGCTATTACAATTAAATAATACCATGCTATTGTTCTAGGAGAGTGCAAAGTTTTGAACTTGAAAAGTTATTAATAAATAAATTAGGCACATTTGGGCAGTCTTGATACAAACGGTTGAACAGAAATGCAATGGTTCATTGGATCAGTCTAAAACTAGTGGCCATAATCTAAATTCCGCTTGGGCTGGAATTACACATTATGGCCTTTCTCTTGCATTTCAAAGATGATGGTACAAATGATTTTTTTTCAACTGTTATTTTTTTCTTTGTATTATCTTTTACCAGATCTAATGTGTTATATTCTCATACATTCCTTTCGCATTTCCACAAATTTCAAAGTATTTCCTTTACAATGGTATCAAGAATATGCATATCCTTGCTTCAAGGCCTGAGCTACCGGCAGTTAGATTTGGGTATGTCTTTTTAGGTGAAAATTTAAAAAAGGGGCAGATTGAAAAACACTTAAAGAATGGAGCTATAAGCGCAGGCTAAATCCTAGAGGAAAACTTGGTTCAGTTTGCTTTCCACCAGACACTGGGAGATGACTTTACCTTTCAGAAGGACAATAATTTAAATCACAAGGCCAAATCTACCCTGGGGTTGCTTACCAAGAAGACAGTGAACAATCCTGACTGGCCGAGTTAGAGTTTTGACTTAAATCTACTTGAAAATCTATGGCAAGACCTGAAAATGGTTTTCTAGCAATGATCAACAACCAATTTAGAGCTTGAAGAATTTAGAAAAAAATTATGGACAAATGTTGCACAATTCAGGTGTGGAAAGCACTTAAGACACTCACAGCTGTAATCACAGCCAAAGGTGCTTCTACAAAGTATTGACTCAGGGGTGTGAATACTTACGTAGATGAGATATTTCTGTATTTCACTTCCAATACATTTGAAAACATTTCTACAAACATGTTTTCACTGTCATTATGGGGTATTGTGTGTAAATGGATGAGAAAAATAAATCCATGAAATTCCTTTAGAATTCAGGCTGTACAACAAAATGGTGAATACGTTTTAATAATTTATGAAAGCACTAAATGGTGTATCCTGGTACACAAATCAAGGTGATAATAGACCTACCCTAGTGAGCACAATTTCGATAAGGTAAATAAAGGTTTAATTTACATGTTACTGCTGAAGCTGTGGAGCTCGTCAGCACCGTTATAGGACAGTGGGTCGTCGATGCGCCCTTCCTCCTTTGAGCCTTTCTTCTTGAGCTGCAAGGACAAGAACCGCTTCTTCTTCTTTTCACTTGCTGGACTCCTATGCAGCGGCCCATCCAGGGGGCTGACGGGGCTGACAAATCCGGGACTCGACGGTAATCTCGGGCCTGGGCTCGCAAGCTCTCCATCGCCATATGAAGTTGCATCTTTAAATTTGTGCTTTTCCCCGTCCTTGTTTTCTTTATCCAGTGACTTTGTTTTATGAAACAAATTCTTTATTTTTAATTTTCCTGATTTACTCATGGTTGCCCGAAATGCTGCTTACAAAAAAGTCGATAATAGAAAAAACTATACAACAATCGAAATGCGAAACAAAAAAAATTGATAGAACCAATCCATGCAGACTATTTGTAGACTACAGCGATTGAAAAAGCGCATACCAAGTGCCCAAGCGCGTGTTTCCAAATGCGCAGCGATAAAGATCCTCTACCCGTCTCAGTGAACCTCTTAAATGTTTAAACTCCCTCACTGCAGAGTGTCGTCTTCCGGGTATTAACGGATTTCAAGCACATATAGTAGGTAGTCTTGGTTCATTTTCAGAGCCACCTGCAGCTACAGGTAAAATGTGTTCATATCTGTCACAGTGATATATGACATAAATCACACATTGTTCATGCAGAGCTGTAATGCACTTTTCTGCACAGCCTGGCCTCAGAGCAATACGAAATTTACTTTTCATCTTTCTGAGCACCTCCAAGTCTATGATACCTAATATTAGTCTAATAAATTACTTGAAACATAAACAAAAGAGGTTGGACAGGCGGGTGTAATCCACAACCATTTAGCAATCTTAAGGTTATATGTACGAGTTGCATCCGGGACAACTGTAGCATTTAAGCTAACCCTTCCCCTAACACTTATTATACATTTAAACAACGGGTGGTTCTAATCTTGGACGCTGATGTGTTAAAACCATATTCCAGCAGGTGTCTATTCAACAAATTACCAATGGCTAAAGCTATGATATTGAAATGCCTATTTACTCTGTTCCATCTCACTGCGCAATCCACTGTCTCATCAGCCCAGCCAGCCAATTTCTCCACTGTAAAAAGCATCTAGAAATGAGCTCTCATTTCTTTTAGACTAACAATTGGTTTTCAATAGTGGAGATTTGCATAAAACTTGTGGTCTGTCTCTGACATTTGTAACATTGTTTCAAAACTGAAATTAGATCTCATGTCCCATAGTAATTAATGAACGTGTAGGGGTTGGAATGAGACAAAGGCAGGGAGGCAGCTTTTCTCAGCCAGTTGAAATGAATCAGCGTAATTTTTATGGACATATACAAATAAATGTCAATCGAAAACAGGTAAAACGTTTATTAATGTTAGCGGTTTTTGGCTAGCTCTGAACATCAGTGACCTGACGAGAGTGCATTTTTGCTGTGCCAGTTGAAATCGCGCATCATTAGCTCATTCTTACGAATGTATCCAAATAAATGCCACTAGAAAACAGCTTAAACAAATGCCAATGCAGCTACTTTAATGTTATTCTGGCTGCACTGTTTTAGATGTGACTGTAAATTAGCCGTAGTTGGCTAGCTAGCAAGGGATAAGAACGCTGCCAGCCAGTATGGTAATAGAACATTTAGAACCAATGACTGGGTCACATCCATAGATACAGAACAAAAGACATAACGACTGGGTTGCATCTCCGGTAACTGAATGATAGAAAGAAAAACCAGCCGGCTTGGGTAGCAACCCTAGATATGTGTCAGAACTATATTTTGTGGAAAGATGAAATAGTACTTTAAGGATCTGCCCCTTTAAAAAAAATGTTTTGCCTAAAATGACATACCCAAATCTAACTGCTGTAGTTCAGGCACTGAAGCAAGGATATGCATATTCTTGGTACCATTTGAAAGGAAAAACTTTGAAGTTTGTGAAATGTGAAAGGAATGTAGGAGAATATAACACATTAGATCTGGTTAAAGATAATACAAAGAAAAAACAACAATTTTTTAAATGTTTTTTTTGTACCATCATCTTTGAAATGCAAGAGAAAGGTCATAATGTATTATTCCAGCCCAGGTACAATTTAGATTTTGGCCACTTTTTGGCAGCGGTGTATGTGCAACGTTTTAGACTGATACAATGAACCATTGTATTTCGGATCATTTTTTAAAACCAAGACTGCCCAAATGTGCCTAATTTGTTTATTAAATACTTTCATGTTCAAAATTGTGCACTCTCCTCAAACAATAGCATGGTGTTCTTTCACTGTAATAGCTACTGTAAATTGGACCATGCAGTTCGATTAACAAGAATTTAAACTTTCTGCCAATATCAGATATATCTATGTCCTGGGAAATGTTCTTGTTACTTACAACCTAATTCTAATCGCATTAGCCTACGTTAGCTCAACCGTCGCGTGGAAGGGACACTGATCCTGAATAAGATTTTATTGAAAATAGGTCAGTCATTATTTGAATATGTTGGTAACCCATGTATAAAAGTGATAATTCCCACGGCACGGGTGTTGTTGGGCCAACCGTGCCAATATATCCTCCAAACACCAGCTTCTTGGGCATTATCACTTAATTAACCCAATTCACTTAACCTGCAACGTAAATTCACCTAACCGTTGCATTTTAGCTAACCCTTCCTCTAACACTTATTCTAAACTTAACCCAATTCACCTAACCTGCTACTTAAAATCACCTGACCTTTGTCTTTAGTTCCCCTAACCACCAACATTTGTCTTCAGTTCCCCTAACCACCAAAGTAAACTCTCCCCATAATTATCTTTGGTTTTTCGTGCAAGCAACCTGGTCTCAGATAAAGATGTGCAATACTATACATCCTCCAAGATGTATGAAAAGTTATGGAATTCAATTCCGAGCCCGGACTCATACTAGGATCTCTAGTGGCACAGCTAGCACTGCGATCCAGTGCCTTAGACCACTGCACCAATCGGGAGGCCTGGCATTCAATTCTTAATCTATTGTATGACAGAGTAAGCCATATGATACTATATGATATTTAAAATAAAAAAAAGTTATATCCAAACTGTGTCAAGTGGGAATTGTGTGCCGTAAAAGCCTAATCACTGGGCAAAACATGTCTCAATAGTTGTAAAAGCATACATACATTTTAGATATGTTGGCCCTCCCTGCTGGCCATATTGGGGAAGTCCAAGTTTCAAATACATTACAGTAATTCATTCACATGGAACCCAGCCCTATTCACTTTTGGAAAGGATTTAATAAGTATAAGTAATGCTATTGCCATAGTGCTTATTCCCATCATATCCTTTCAGATACTGTTCCTAGGGTGTTGGGCTAGGGTCCATGTTCGCATGAATGTCAATTCATCTAATTATAAACATGACCAGTGCTTGTTGTGTGCTCAAACTGTAAAAGTTAGATTTTAATATGAAGCTGGGAATGTCCCAGGGATGCCATACTGTGTACTGTTTCATTTCAGAGCATGTGTTACATGAAAGCCTTTCTGTGTCTTTGAACACAGGTGGGATTTAGATGTGCAGGAGACAAGACCAAAAGAGGAGAGATGAGATAAGAAATGATCAGATAAGCTATGCAGAAGCTGTTAGCTGTGGGGATTCCACCTCCCAGTAAATACACAACCAACCACACTGAACCTCTGTGTCCACCTCCCCACCACACAAACAAAACAGTAACTTCAGTCTGCCAAGAGAGTCAGGTAGCCTGTTGTTGTAGTTGCTATAACAGGAGTACTCTCAACTCAAGCTCATATTTCTAGGCATCGTAGTTTACAGGATTGACCAGCCTTTGTCTGATTTGATTTGGAGGACTTTATTTTGGAAAAAACCTGGCCAGAAAGTACTTCATCAATTGTTTTGTATCCCAGCAACCTGTTCTCCCAACAACTTTTCTACAGGTATGTACTGATCATTTACTAAATCTATTTGAAATAATCTAGTTCTCAGTTACAACTGAAAATAAAAATGTTTGGCAATGAATGTGGCACATCAAAACTCAAGCAGGGTTGATTAGGTTATTTCCTCTATGTAGTCCGCTACAGTTACTCTCCAAAATTGTAATCAGTAACGCCATTTTTTGATTACTTTCCATTACTTTTGGATCACTTTTCCCTTAAGAGGCATTAGAAGAAGACAAAAAGAATCCATCAAACACATTTGGTGTGTCATCATACTGGTCTTGGACTTGTGGTCTGATATGATCGAACAAACTTTAAAGGTCTAATGCAGCCGTTTTTATCTCAATATCAAATCATGTCCGGTACTTAGGTTAGATGACATGAAAATAGAGCTCTTTGGCCATGCACATCAAACTCCACAAAGAATTGGTTAATTGGCCACAAAATTCTACATTTTGCAATGGCCATCTCAGTCTCCAGACTTGAAACCCGTTGAAAACCTATGGTTTGAATTGAAGAGGGCAGTCCCGAAGCGCAGATGAAGGGTATCAAGGATCTGAAAGGATTCTGTATGGAGCAATGGTCTAAGAATCTGTCCCAGTGCCACTAGAGATTCTGGCTTCAAGTCTAGGCCCTGTCGCAGCTGACCGCAACCAGGAGACCCATGGGGCGATGCACTATTTGCCCAGCGTCTTCCAGTTTAGGGGAGGGTTTGGCTGGCAGGGATGTCCTTGTCCCATTGCACACTAGAAACTCCTGTGGAGGGCCGGGCGCAGTGCACGTTGACACGGTCACCAGGTGCACAATGTTTCCTCTGACACATTGGTGACGCTGGCTTCCGGGTTAAGTGGGCATTGTGTCAAGAAGCAGTGCTGCTTGGTTGGGTTATGTTTCGGAGGACGCACGGCTCTCGACCTTTGCCTCTCTCGAGTTCATATGGAGTTTCAGCGATGAGACAATTGGATACCACGAAATTGGGGAGAAAAGGGGGTAAAAGTAAAAAATAAAAGAACCGGCCCAATGTGTTCTCCAATTCATAAAACATTTTAGTTGAAAGGCTCAGTACTGTTATTGTTGAAGTATTGAAAGGTATTGAAAACAGGGGTGCCAATTCTGACCCCTACCTTTGTTGTTTTTTTAGGGGAAGATCAGCTTTAATAGTGCAGATTGATTGTAGATTCCATCAATGTAATCGTTTGCATCATTTCCAATCCCCCATATATACTTTTTTATTCATCACAATTTTCTTGAGACAATTTTGGTCTTTAATGCCAAGAGACACGTTTCTTACTTTCCTCCTTCCACTTGCCACTTCCATTTTAGCTGTAATGTTGCAATTAGTTTGGTTGTAATTGAGTAGAGCAGAAATTCCCATATATTTTTGTTAGCTGCATGTGTGACATTAATTATTACATGTTCAAGAAAATCTCTCCCTCTCTCTGAGCAAACGATTAGTATAAAAAAATATAATTTACTTTTTTTTTGCTTACAATATAGCTCTGTATTTGAATCGTTTATTTTATACAGTCATTTTTGCTCTTCTTTATCAAAGGTGTCAATCATTTCAGAACCCACTGTGTACACAGTTGAAGTCAGAAGTTTACATACACCTTAGCAAAATACATTTAAGCTCAGTTTTTCACAATACCTGACATTTAGTAAAACTTCCCTGTCTTAGGCCAGTTAGTATCACCACTTTATTTTAAGAATGTGAAAGGTAAGAATAATAGTAGCGAGAATTATTTATTTCAGCTTTTATTTATTTAATCGCATTCCCAGTGGGTCAGAAGTTTACATACACTCAATGAGTATTTGTTAGCATTGCCTTTAAAATGTTGATCTTGGGACAAACGTTGCGGGTACCCTTCCACAAGCTTCCCACAATAAGTTGGGTGAATTTTGGCCCATTCCTCCTGACAGAGCTGGTGTACCTGAGTCAGGTTTATAGGCCTCCTTGCACGCACTTGCTTTTTCAGTTCTGCCCACACATTTTTTATAGGATTGAGGTCAGGGCTTTGTGATGGCAACTCCAATACCTTGACTTTGTTGTCCTTAAGCTATTTTGTTTTACTGTGGATTTAGATACTTTTGTGCTATTGTTCTGGTATTGATTTGCACTTTTCGCATCAAAGTACGTTCATCTCTAGGAGACAGAATGCGTCTCCTTCCGGCTGCGTGGTGCCATAGTGTTTATACTTGCATACTACTGTTTGTACAGATGAACATGGTACCTTTAGGCATTTGGAAATTGCTCCCAATTTGTGGAGGGCTACATTTTTTTCTGAGGTCTTGGCTGATTTCTTTCGATTTTCCCATGATGTCAAGCAATGAGGCACTGAGTTTGAAGGTACGCCTTGAAATACATCCACAGGTACACCTCCAATTGACTCAAATTATGTCAATTAGAAGTTTTAGAATCAGAAGCTTCTAAAGTCATGACATCATTTTCTGGAATTTTCCAAGCTGTTTATTAAAGGCACAGTCAACTTAGTGTATGTAAACTTCTGACCAACTGGAATTGTGATACTGTGAATTATAAGTGAAAAATCTGTTTGTAAACAATTGTTGTAAAAATGACTTGTGTCATGTACAAAGTAGATGTCCTAATCGACTTGCCAAAACAATAGTCTGTTAACAAAAAATGTGTGGAGTGGTTGAAAAACGAGATTTAATGACTCCAACCTAAGTATATGTACACTTCCGTCTTCAACTGTGTAATAAGGTGTATGGAGTTCAATGTTTTACACTCTTGAACTCTTTTCAGTAATTTTTTAAATTCTTATCAAACAGAAGTGAAACCATAGTACTATTAGTGTTGACCTCTGATAACAGTCTGTGAGCTGATTCTCAATGTGCTTATCTTTGATTATGACCAGCAGGCTCCACTAGCACCACTTTGACCCATTTTAGTCAGATACCCTGTACAATGTGTCTGAGTATCTATTATCAAATCAAATTTATTTATAAAGCCCTTCTTACATCAGCTGATATATCAAAGTGCTGTACAGAAACCCAGCCTAAAACCCCAAACAGTAAGCAATGCAGGTGTAGAGGCATGGTGTCTAGGAAAAACTCCCTAGAAAGGCCTTAACCTAGGAACAAACCCAGAGAGGAACCAGGCTGAGGGATGGCCAGTCCTCTTCTGGCTGTGCCGAGTGGAAATTATAACAGAACTTGGCCAAGATGTTCAAATGTTCATAAATGACCAGCATGGTCAAATAATAGTAATTACAGTGAACAGGTCAGAGTTCCATAGCCGCAGGCATAACAGTTGAAACTGGAGCAGCAGCACGGCCAGGTGGACTGGGGACAACAAGGAGTCATTATGCCAGGTAGTCTTAAGGCATGGTCCTAGGGCTCGGGTCCTCCAAGAGAGAGAAAGAAAGAGAGAAAGAGAGAATTAGAGAGAGCATACTTAATTCACACAGGACACCGGATAAGACAGGAGAAATACTCCAGCTATAACAGACCCTAGCCCCCCGACACAAAATACTGCAGCATAAATACTGGAGGCTGAGACAGGAGGGGTCAGGAGACACTGTGGCCCCATCTGATGACACCCCCAGACAGGGTCAAACAGGCAGGATATAACCCCACCCACTTTGCCAAAGCACAGTCCCCACACCATTAGAGGGATATCTTAAACCACCACTGTCGCCAACCCAGACAGGAAGACCACGTCAGTGACTCAACCCACTCAAGTGACGCACCCCTCCTAGGGAAGGCATGGAAGAGCACCAGTAAGCCAGTGACTCAGCCCCTGTAATAGGGTTAGAGGCAGAGAATCCCAGTGGAGAGAGGGGAACCGGCCAGGCAGAGACAGCAAGGGCGATTCGTTGCTCCAGTGCCTTTCCGTTCACCTTCACACTAATGGGCCAGACTACACTCAATCATAGGACCTACTGAAGAGATGAGTCTTCAATAAAGACTTAAAGGATGAGACTGAGTCTGCGTCTCTCACATGGGTAGACCATTCCATAAAAATGGAGCTCTATCGGAGAGTAGTGTGGAAGAACTTGACTGGCCTGCACAGAGCCCTAACCTCAACCCCATCGAGCACCTTTGGGATGAATTGGAACGCCGACTGCAATCCACGCCTAATCACCCAACATCAGTGCCCGACCTCACAAATGTTCTTATGGCTGAATGGAAGCAAGTCCCCGCAGCAATGTTCCAACATCAAGTGGAAAGCCTTCCAAAAAGAGTAGCAGCAAAGGGGGGACCAACTCAATATTAATGTCCATGATTTTGGAGATGTTCGACGAGCAGGTGTCCACATACAGCATTCCATATCTGGCATCCAGACCTTATGAAATTTGCACAGTATACCCTTAATCTTGTAATAAATCAAATCTAGTGACACAACTTTACATTTCTGCCATCCATTTTGACATTGTGGGAGGATAACCAACATTCCAATTAATGGCAATGCATTTCATACCCGCTATACTGTAAATGCTAGGTTACACTGTTTCTTCTGATAACAGTCTCCAGTATCAACATTTCCAAGCAAACAAAAACAGGGAGGAGGGAGAATCTGTAGACATGCTAAGATAAAATAGCACACTCTTTGCCAGAATTCGTTCAGCATTCACCAGAGCATAACATATGCAATAACATTGAAATATATCCCCTTTTGTGTTTTATACCTCCAGTAGAGGAATTACATATCTGAGTGCATGGTGTTCAGTTTCACTGGCATATAGTACGTTCTATGGATGGTCTTAAACTAAAGTAATTTATGTCTGAGATTATATGTACATGATTGGTTATTCAAACATATCTGTATCCATTCATCATCATCAGTAGTGTCTCCCAGGTCTTCCTCACATTTTGTTTGTGTCATCGGTAAAAGCCTCTGTCAACCCTTGATACCGTTTGGAAATCAACTTTAGAGGTTTGTCACACTGTTTTAAAATAGTTTCAATCTTTGAAGCTCCTGGCTTGTCCAGTGTTTGCTGCGCAGAGAGAATAAAGTGTTGCATCTGCAAAAGTTAACCGCAAAGCCATCACAGACAGGTCATACCTGCTTCCCTGACCCTGCTGAGACCCCTGTCACCATCTGATCCTGGTGTACATTTATGCATTATATTATCCAATAATAGAATCAATGGTTCAATAATTGAAATGACCATTATTCCCAGATCCCAGACTAACCTACCTATCAACTCAAGATGGAACTCTATATCCATTCACTGATTGTGATAATATACTTCAAAATTCACCTTCGCTCCGAAGACTGGTCTTCCCTGGCTGTATGACCCGGCTGGGACACCAGTCACCATTTGATCCTGCTAAGACATGACAGTGAAGGCTGTAGAGCTGTTTATACCGTGTCAGTGTGAAAAGTAGGGAATTAGCTAGGGAAACTGACGAATCAATAATGTTACATTGACTGTGATTGGGGCTGTGATCACTGACTGTGAATTGCGCAAAAATAATATCTAACGTTAGCCAGCTTTTGGCAATTAGCCAACATTTGGCGTTATCCAACTGGCGAAAACGAGCCAAGTTCATTTACTTCTGTTGAAACCGGACAAAACAAAGTGGTGTCCCTGCGGTCCTAAATCCACTCAGCTGAAACCGCCAAACAGCCTGACCGCTCTGGTACTAAAGCACACCGATGCCGCTTTTTTGTATCACAATGCAATGATAAACTGTGGGGTGGGGGTCCAAATGCAATTTTAGGGTGTGTGTGTGTGTCCGGCCCTTGGCCACAACAAAGTGAAATTCAGAAAATATACACTACCGGTCCAAGGTTTTAGAACACCTACTCATTCAAGGGTTTCTTTATTTTTACTATTTTCTACAATGTAGAATAATAGTGAAAACATCGAAACTATGAAATAACACATATGGAATCATGTAGTAACCAAAAAAAGTGTTAAACATTTTATATATGACAAGGTAGGGGGGTATACAGACAATAGCCCTATTTGGTAAAAGTCAATTTCATGGCAAGAAAAGCTCAAATAAGCAAAGAGAAATGACAGTCCATCATTACTTTAAGACACAAATGTGGAAATTTTCAAGAATTTTGAAAGTTTCAATGCGGAAAATTACAAGAACTTTGAAAGTTTCAAGTGCAGTCGCAAAAACCATCAAGCGCTATCATGAAACTGGCTCTCATGAGGACCGCCACATGAATGGAAGACCCAGAGTTACCTCTGTTGCACAGGATAAGTTCATTAGAGTTACCAGCCTCAGAAATTGCAGCCAAATAAATGCTTCACAGAGTTCAAGTAACAGATACATCAACATCAACTGTTCAGAGGAGACTGTGTGAATCAGGCCTTTATGGTCGAATTGCTGCAAAGAAACAATTACTAAAGGACACCAATAAGAAGAAGACTTGCTTGGGCCAATAAACACGAGCAATGGACATTAGACCGGTGGAAATCTGTCTTTTGGTCTGGAGTCCAAATGGGAAATACACATGATCTCTGCATCTGTATTTCCTACTGTAAAGCATGGAGGAGGAGGTGTTATGGCGTGGGGGTGCTGGTTACAGTGTCTGTGATTTATTTAGAATTCAAGGCACACTTAACCAGCATGGCTACCACAGCATTCTGCAGCAATACACCGTCCCATCTGGTTTGGGCTTAGTGGGTATATCATTTGTTTTTAAAAAGGACAACGACCCAACACACCAACAGGCTGTGTAAGGGCAATTTTACCAAGAAGGAGAGTGATGGAGTGCTGCATCAGATGACCTGGCCTCCACAATCCTCCACAAATGCAACCAAATTGATATAGTTTGTGATGAGTCGAACCGCAGATTGAAGGAAAAGCAGCCAACAAGTGCTCAGCATTTGTGGGAACGCCTTCAAGACTGTTGGAAAAAGCTTTCCAGGGGAGGCTGGTTGAGAGAATGCCAAGAGTGGGAAAAGCTGTCATCGAGGCAAAGGGTAGCTATTTAAAGAATCTCAAATATAAAATATATTTTGATTTGATGAACACTTCTTTGGTTATTATATGATTCCATATGTGTTATTTCATAGTTGTGATATCTTCACTATTATTCTACAATGTAGAAAATAGTAAAATATAGAAAAACCCTTGAATGAGTAGGTGTTCTAAAACTTTTGACCTGTAGTGTATATATTGCAAATTCTTAACATAATGTACAAATTGGATGATGGACATCCACAAATGAATACATACCATACAAAATGTAACATACCATACTAAATGGAGGGAGACAGATTTACATTTACTATGTTACATCTATCCCAGAGTCCAAGTTGCAGCGCTCTACAGTATGTGTAAAATACTAAATGTTACATTGTAGCTACAGGCTAGTTCACAAATACTGTGATGTTTATCTCTTCTTTTTTTGTCATGGACTTGATTGTACAACATTAAAGAGTAATTGAATGACTAAATCATTATAGAAGACTACTATTTTCTACAGCAAAATATGTCTTCTCCACAGGTGATAAAACATGAATGAGACGTTCACAGATGCATATGATTATGACATCACAGAAAACGACATTAAAGATTATCCAGATGATAACGAATATATCTGTAACCTGAATCCCAACCGTGATATGGAGATAGTCATACAGACCTACTTCCATTCCTTCATCTGTGCATTCGGTTTCTGCGGCAATGCATTGGTGATAGTCACATATGCCTTCTACAAGAAAGCCAAGACCATGACAGACGTGTACCTTCTGAACGTGGCAGTGGCAGACCTGCTCTTCATCGTGGCCCTACCTCTCATAATTTACAATGAGCAGCATGACTGGAGCATGGGCTCAGTGGCCTGCAAGGTATGGACTTCTCACAGTTCCTAATGAAGTTCCCAATACAGGTTCTAAAGTTCAACATTTGTTCCTTTCCACATTGCATGGACAATAATGTTTTCTTAATTTTCTTAATTATTTGAATTTATAAGGCTTTGCGAGCAGCCTACAGCATCAACCTGTACAGTGGCATGCTCCTGCTGGCCTGCATCAGTGGAGACCGTTACATCTCCATCGTCCAGGCCAGGCGCTCCTTTGGCCTTCGGTCCAAGAACCTGATCTATAGTCGCCTAATCTGTACGGCCATCTGGGCTCTGGCCATAGCCCTGTCCGTCCCCACAGTAATCTACAATGAGCGGGTTGAGGAGACCATCTTGCTGGAAGGGACTATAACCATGTGTCAGGAGCAGTTCCAAAGTAACAGGACCGCCCGGCTGATGAAGGTGCTGGTGCCTAGCCTGCAGGTGGCCATGGGGTTCTTCCTGCCCCTCCTGGCCATGGTCCTCTGCTATGCCAGCATCCTATGGACCCTACTGAGGGCCCAAAGCACCCAGAGACACAAGGTTAAGTATCCACCAAAATTTCAGTCATAGAGTTGGAATGTTTAATTATAAGAATATATTTGTGTCCAAGTAAATGTCTCTTATTGGGTCAATTAAGTTTCCCCTCTTCTCTTCAGGCGGTTCGTATGGTCCTAGCCGTGGTGGTGGTCTTCATCGTGTGCCACCTGCCCTACAATGTGGTGCTACTCCACCACACGGTGGCACTGTTCCAGCAAAGGGAGTGTGAGGTAGAGAAGATTATCCTTACCACCCTCACCATCACCAGGAGCCTGGCCTACCTCCACTGCTGCCTCAACCCCATCATGTATGCCTTCATCGGGGTCAAGTTCAGGAGCCACTTCAGGAAGATCATGGAGGACCTGTGGTGCATGGGCAGGAAGTACATCTACCCATCTGGACGCTCCTCACGCATGACCTCTGACCTCTATATCCCAGCACACAAGTCCACCGACGGATGCAACAAGAATGTCTCGTCGTTTACCATGTGAACATGGGAGTAGGTAGAGATTGCCTCCAATTACTATGGGTGATGATAGCATGGTTAGTCAGGAAATCAAGTAGTGATTTATATTCTGTGTACAGTGTGAGTATTTGTTTGCTACTGTATCTACATCATTTACCTATAGTATTCACTGTATTAATCCAATTGAATGCTCATCGCGACTCTAATTACAGATAAAAGCCGGGCATTTTACCAGAGAATTTTAGAACATGGACACTGTCTCGTTGGCCTAATGTTATATCCTATTTTGACTTTGGTGCAGGTCATGTTGTTCTTCACATTACCATCTCTGGTAAATACATACTACAGTCTATCAAATAAAATGGTTACTTGCATAGTGGAGTCTTTTGTTTAGACATGTTGCTAGCTAGTTAGCTAGCTAAACAATGAAGCATAATCCCAACTCAAAACATTACTACCCTGCATGACACACACACACACACACACGATAACATATGCACTATACACACACATGGATTTAGTACTGTAGATATGTGGTAGTGGTGGAGTAGGGGCCTTAGGGCACACAGTGTGTTGTGAAATCTGTGAAGGTATTGTAATGTTTTTAAAATTGTATAAACTGCCTTAATTTTGCAGGACCACAGGAAGAATAGCTGCTGCTTTGGCAGCAGCTAATGGGGATCCATAACATAAACAAATCTGGGAGGTAGCTAGCTAGCTAACATTATGTAGGTAGCTAGCTAGCTAACATTAGACTATAACTTGCAATGCAAATGGCTATGAGATGCGTGTAATATTACTACACAGATCATACATGTAACGTTAGCTAGCGAGTCAGCCCACTAACATTAGCTAGCTAGGTAACAGTATGCTTTAACTTGAAATGAAAATTACTTAGGCAAAATTAGAAATGTATAATATCTGAAAATGTAGTTAGCTAGACTATCTTACCTTTATAAATGAATGGACGCTTCTCCCTCTCTGTCACGGATGCCATGGTTGCAGATGTATAAAACACTTGTCTCTGGATTACATCCGCCTTCTGTGTGTTTTCTTTTCAACTCGCTCTGCATAGTTGCAATCAAAACGCCAGAATTTTCTCCATCTCCTTAGCTATCATACTCTAATTCCACCAGCATTCCACTGATTTCAAAACTCGGTCTTCCAGAAAGTGGAGAGCAACACTTTTGCAGTTCTACTATGTGAAATCTTTCAAAAATCTGCATTAGAAAGGATTGCCGACACATACTGACCAGCTCATGTTATAGACAGAAGCATGCCACATGGCAGACCAATCTGAACTCATCTCTCAGCATGTCCAGCCCATCTATTATCTCAGCCAATCATGGCTAGTGGGAAGGTTCCTGGCTTTTTCTGTGGATAAACCAACTCATAATTTAACAATTGTATTCGTATTTACAGTTGGCATACAAGTTTGTTTTTAGGGACATGAAAGATCAAGTTCCAGAAGGCATTTCTGCCAAAAAACGGATTTTTATTTATTTTTAAGTTTATGTTCAAATGCCTCTCTTGTGAAGTAGTGACGTGCAACATGCGCCTAGTTTTCTGAAACTAGTCAAATTTTTCGGACCAGGGATGTACAGTACTTGATGTCAAACTCATACGATGCCAGCTTGGCAACCCGTCTCTGCTCACAAGCGTTAACCTTAGTTTTTGTCAGGATGTACATTACCAGTCAAAAGTTTGGACACATCTACTCATTCAAGGGTTTTTCTTTATTTGTACTATTTTCTACATTCATTAATAATAGTGAAGACATCAAAACTATGAAATAACACATATGGAATCATGTAGTAACCAAAAAAGTGTTAAACAAATCAAAATATATTTTACATTTAAGATTCCTCAAAGTAGCCACCCTTATGACAGCTTTTCACACTCTTGGCATTCTCTCAACCAGCTTCATGAGGTAGTCACCTGGAATGTATTTCAATTAACAGGCGTGCCTTGTTAAAAGTTCATTTGTGGAATTTCTTTCCTTTTTAATGCGTTTGAGCCAATCAGTTGTGTTGTGACAAGGTAGGGGGGTTTACAGAAGATATCACTATTTGGCAAAAGTAAATTTTATGGCAAGAATAGCTCAAATAAGCAAAGAGAAATTACATTCCATCATTACTTTAAGACAAAGGTCAGTCAATGTGGAACATTTCAAGAACTTAAGTTTCTTCAAGTGCAGTCACAAAAAACATCAAGTGCTATGATGAAACTGGCTATCATGAGTGACTTGCATCTAGACCATTGCTGGATGCCACCACAGAGAGTAGGAAGGGTTTGTCGAAGTTGGGGTGGGCCAACAAGATCTTGTCCAGCAAGGCTTGCTTTAGCAGGAAGACCTGCTTGCACACTGTTGTCCAGGCAGCTGCCGTCAACTTCTTGACAGGTGAGCGTCTCTTGCAGTGTGGAGCCTTGTGCCCAGTTGTCATCTAAAAGAGAAGCTTTGCGATGGTCAAGCATCCTTCAATTAGGGGAACAACCTTAGTTTATTCTGAGGGGATATCAGTTCCGTCTTCCATCAGGTCAACTTCCGTCACGCCTGCAATGGCCTTCACTTTTTTCGGATCTGTAGCTACACCATCCGCACTGACGACAATAATTTGTTCTCAGCAGACTTGCCTAGTTAAATAAAGGTTCAATTAAATTAAAAAAGTATATTCCCCAACAACATCAAAAGTGACACTTTTTCAGGTTGAGCTTGACGTTGTGGGCCTTAAGATGTTCAAAGACCATTTCCAGTCCTTGCAGAACCCAGGTCTTCAGTGGGCGCATAGACCTAGACATCATCAAGGTAACACAGCAGGCTAAGAAAGTTCTGATCTCCAAAGATGTTTAGCATCATCCTCATGAATGTTACAGACTGTTACATAACCCCTATGGAATATGGTTGTACTCATAAAATCCAAACGGTGATGTAAAGGCTTGAATCCCTGGTCAGCCTGAATCTCTGGTCATCCAATGTGCATCTCCACATTGTAGTAGCCAGGGGTAAGGTCCATTGTCGAAAAATAGGCATTTCCACCTAAAGCAGCCAGCGCGTCAGCCTGGTGAGGGAGTGGTGAGCGTCTTTGATGGTCTTTGATGGTGCGACATGCAGAAATCAGTAGCGCTGCTATAGATGACATAGAAAAGGAGAGAAATTAAAATAAATGGCCTCATGTATTATTTCTTTAATGAAATTGCTATGGGTTTTTACATGAATGACATTCTTTTGCATATTTTGTATTGTGAAATTGAATTACTCCTCTGTGTTTATCAATGCCAATTTCACAGCATGATATGCTCTTTTGTCAAAATCGAGCAAAGAATTCCTTAAACATGTAACTGGATGCAACCTGACACAATACAAACACTGCATTTCAGGTCTCTAAAATAAATGTATTTGCCTAGGACAGATATAATCTCGCACGGAAAATACAAATAAGCTCTCACTAACATTTCCATGGGATGATTTGAATATGCCAATCTTTTCCATCAAAAGTAACTTGGTGCCATAGGGAGCCTTTCCAACAAAAATACCTGACAGAAGCAGGGTGTGATCTTATTGGGTGATAGGAAGGAATACATCCCTAATAAATCCCTAATTGACCCCTGTGCCATTCATATCATTACAGCCTTAGCATACAGTATACTGTTTTTATCATAACAATTACAGTAGTCCAATCACTTCCCCATGTCCAATATCACTACAAAGACACATTAAGACCTTCCTCTTTATTCTATTAACATCCTGTTTGTGATTCAACCACCAAGGTTATTTATGAGCTTTTCAGGGAAAGGGCACATTTCAACAACATAGGTTTTGGTTTGTGCAAAATTATAGGATGGAAAGTAAAGACTGCAGTTACCCACATGAAAGTGTTTGTGTTGAGTAGAGTTAAAAGGCACTAGCCCTGTTTATACTTGGTTCAAACATGCTCTCTTTGTCCTGATCTTGTCCACATTGTGATTGTGCCCACATTTTTAGACTGGTGTATACTTTAAAATACACATCTTCCTGACCACCTCCAGAGGTAGTCAAACTCGCATTGTATCTGTATATCTTACAAGTGTAGTCTGCTCTGGACAGTGAAACCATTTAAATCATCATTATTCCGTCCTCTTAAACAGTTGACAGGTGACATCATTGACTTATAGCATCAATATGTGTCTTAAAATAAATATATATTATTTTGAAAGAATAATCTGTCAAACAATTTGCATACAGGGAGGGACCAGGATATCTAGTCACAATGCGAACACAGTGGACGAATAAGAGACACATTTTAGTACCATGTGTAGACGCAATGGCTACAATGTGGGCACAATCAGAATACGGATGCATTTTAGAACCAGGTACAAACAAGGCTTTAGATGCAGTGGAAGAAAAGCTGAAAAAGTGGCATCCATAAAACAGTTGTACAACATTAGCTGTCGAATTAGAACGAATAAACAATAACGAAGTGACTACTGGTAGGACAATGTTCACAGTATTTGTGTCACAGACACCCCCTGTAATGCCCCTAAACCTCTACTAAACCCTAATGATGATACACTAACTTTTTCCAACCATGTAGACAGTACTCATTGGAAAAAATGCTGGAAATATTCCTTGTGAATATGGTATTTTGGACTAATACAGATTCTCATGCCATCTGCCTTTGAATAAAGCCTTCATCAGAGGAAGCAGAGGGGAGAAAGTACAATGAGATAGGCTATATGATATCACTGACTATCGCATGCAGTGTTGATTTTATCACCCTGTATACAGTATGCACTAGAAACTATAGCTTCAACAATAGCAATAACATAGAAGACGTTCTATACTGCAGTACAACTGTCTCTAAGATGACAGAAAACGCTCTCAGGGCAAGTGACAGAGACCGTGAAACCTGTCCATGAAACCGTCATGGAGCCGAGCTATGAGCAGCACTTGATTATCATCAACTGCTTAGGCCTTTCGGTGACCATCAAGTTAAAGAGATTCAGGTACTTTTGTATATTTTTTTAGTCAGTAGTTCTGAAAGTAGCGTTCACGAGCCAAAAGTGGTCGCCGAAAATTGCTACTACGTCACAAACACTACATGGCCAAAAGTATTTTTTAATTTTTTTACTTGGCAAGTCAGTTAAGAACAAATTCTTATTTTCAATGACGGCCTAGGAACAGTGGGTTAACTGCCTGTTCAGGGGCAGAACGACAGATTTGTACCTTGTCAGCAAGGGGGTTTGAACTTGCAACCTTTCAGTTACTAGTCCAATGCTCTAACCACATGCTCATCGAACATCTCATTCCAAAATCATGGGCATTAATATGAAGTTGGTCCACTCTTCTGGGAAGGCTTTCCACTAGATGTTGAGACATTGCTGAAGGGACTTGCTTCCATTCAGCCACAAGGGTATTAGTGAGGTCGGGCACTGATGTTGGGCGATTAGGCCTGGCTCGCAGTCTGTGTTCCAATTCATCCCAAAGGTGAGGTCAGAGCTCTGTGCAGGCCAGTCAAGTTCTTCCACACTGATCTCGACAAACTATTTCTGTATGGACCTCGATATGTGCACGGGAAAGGGCCTTCCCCAAAATGTTGCCACAAAGTTGACTGCACAGAATCGACTAGAATGCCATTGTATGCTATAGCGTTAAGACTTCCCTTCACTGGAACTAAGGGGCCTAGCCCAAACCATGAAAAACAGCCACAGACCATTACTCCTCCTCCGCCAAACTTTACAGTTGGCACTAAGCATTGGGGCATGTAGCATTCTCCTGGCATCCTCCAAACCTAGATTAGTCAATCGGACTGCCAGATGGTGAAGCGTGATTCATCACTCCATGGAACACATTTCCATTGCTACAGAGTCCAATGGGGGCAAGTTTTACACCACTCCAGCCACCGCTTGGCATTGCACATGGTGATCTTAGGCTTGTGTGCGGCTGCTCGGCCATGGAAACCTATTTCCTGAAGCTCCTGACAAACAGTTATTGTGCTGACGTTGCTTCCAGAGGCAGTGAGTGTTGCAGATGATTTGGAAACGTCAGTCCTCGCCGGTCTCGTTCTGTGAGCTTGTGTGACCTACCACTTCGCGGCTGAGCTGTTGATGCTACGAAACGTCTCAACTTCACAATAACAGCACTTACAGTTGACCGGGTCAGCTCTAGCAGGGCAGACATTTTACAAACTGATTTGTTGGAAAGGTGGCTGAAATAGCCACTAAGTCTATGCCCCATCAGTCATTTGTTAACAGTAGGGATTATTCAATTAAGTATTTGTTGTCATTTAACAATAGACAACTTTTTTTCATGCACATTTTTTCACTTGAGAAATACTGCACCAAATATCTTAGTTATTAATAACAGATTTGAGTTCGGCAAGGCGCCCGCCCAACCGAAGCATAAGGAAGGATTTAGGGCCCCTTTGAGCAAAGGGACATTTTTCAAACAACCCCAACACCTCATTTGCAAGAATTAGCATAGAGATAAAGGGTCTTCCCCATAAACTGCAGTTTCCTGCACCAAGAGAAAGGTAGTTAACACCAATAGAGGGGAAACTGTTACTATGCACATCAATTTGAAAGCCTATGGATTCTGTAGTGATAATGTACTTAGAATTGAGGTTGTATTCTTGACAAGTTTATTGTATAAAGCATTGTGTTGTGTTTAAAGTATTATAGTAAAAAAAACAGAAAAACAAACTGGTATAAAGAACGTTGCATACCACTTCTTGAATAAAACAACCACATACAATATCTACAAAAGTATGTGGACGACACTTTAAAATAGTGGAGTCGGCTATTTCAGCTACACCCATTGCTGACAGGTGTTTAAAATTGAGCACAGACATGATGTGGCTGAATGGAAGCAAGTCCCCGCAGCAATGTTCCAACATCTAGTGGAAAGCCTTCCCAGAAGAGTGGAGGCTGTTATAGCAGCAAAGGGGGGGGGGGGGGCAACTTCATATTAATGCCTATGATTTTGGAATGAGATGTTAGAAGAGCAGGTGTCCCCATACTTTTGGTCATGTAGTGTAGGTTCTGTATACTGTCGTGGAAATTTAGTACTGAGATTTGGTCATTTCTTCAAACAATCATCTTTATTAAATATTGATTAATTTTTGCAATAATTAGGCAGGTCGACCCTCCACCCTTGTGTTGGACCCAGTAACCTAACCTTTACACAAATGCAGAGTACTATATATAGCTGACAGTAACAATGCTCTGGTTGGTTCAACCCCCCTCATGCAGACCAAGGAGCATCAAACCACTCTGGGTTCATCCTGCCATTGTCTGCAGGTGGGTTGTTGTCTTTAGCCCACCCTGGCTTAGTTTCCCAGATGCAAGGATGATTTAGAGACTAAACTCCTCCTGGCTCTCTCCATCTTGGTTAGACAGACCGCATCTTGTCTATTTAAGGCAGTCTAACTAAATTGTCAGCTCAAGCCATCTCTGGTGACCATACGCCCAGATTAGCTGCAGGAAACTAGAGGGGAGAACATAAAAAAACAGACACTAACAGGACAGAAATATCCTCCTATTTGTTATGTATCAATTCCTAACTATTAATATACAACAAATCAGGTAAATATGTAATTTTGCGGATATGAGTGAGGCAAGCAGCTGCAAGACACAGTAACATGCCATTGAATCCTCTTAGTAACGTCCCGAACATCTTCTATTCTTCCCGAATGTATTGTTGGTGGGAAGGAATGCATACATTTCCCAGAGAATTTGGGACACATGCAAGTTTGCAACACAGAATAAGTGAGAAGCACAATGTAAAAATATTGCACATTACAACATAACACAAAGCCATACACTTTCTCTACTGTCACTCCAGCATAATACAGATATTCTCTATTTGGAATAAAGCATTGCTTTTCTTTTGTTGTACATGGGACTGAGGTAGAAAACTGCATCAGTGACGCATGTCGGCAGATAGGGGAAGGCATAGAAGAACAACATATCCAGCTTAGAGACCAACAGATATCTGCGTTTAGGTCTGTCTGCTGTGAGGGCTTCCACCATAGCGTCTATGACCAGGCTGCTGTCCTGGTTGCCAGTCATACATGTAGACATGTGGTAGTTATTAGCCAGGTCCACATACTGCCTGTTGAACATCTGTTGACGCTCCTCGTCCAGTTTCTCCCAGATTTCTGTCCCTGTTCTCCGCCTCAGGATGTTGGTAGCAGGACCAAAGTTACCTGGCTGGATGATGCTCACCTGAGATCATCACCACAATGTTAAAGGGGCACTCTGAAGTTCAAACAATAAGCAGTCACACCGCCAGTGTTTTGGTGAAGACCTGGGGGATGGGGCTGGAGAAATTTAACCTTTCTCAAATTCATAAACAGAGCTATGGACAGAGCTGTATCAAAGTTATAGATTTAATTGTGTTTTGAAGCTATAGTGTTTGTTTACAATTACATTGTTAACCAACAAAGAAGTGAAACAAGCTTATATTTTGGATTCTGATGGGGTACCACAGTTGAACTACGCTCATGAGGCATTTATATGTTATATTCTTCAAGAATAAATGGTTATACTGTATATCATTAACTTAAATGTCCATAAATGGATATAGCAATCACAGATTGACATTTTAAGGGGAATGTGTTGATTACAATCAATGTAAACAAATCTACAGAGTATTAAAAAGACACACACACACACACAGTAATTATGATTACCAAGAGTTGTCTTTACCTTTACTCCAAAACAGTCCATCTCTACCCGTAGGCAGTCGGCAAACGCCTCCAGTCCTCTCTTTGACATACTGTAGGCCCCCATGGTCAGACAGTTGAAGAAGGCAAAGATGCTTGAGACGTACACCATCCGTCCTACGGAAATCAATGAACATGACACATTTTAGAACACTGTGGAGTAAAATGAACATTGAATGTGATAAATCAAGAACTGTGATCACCATTATGAAACGGTGATGGTAAAATAATTATTACACTTACCTTTTGAGGCACGAACCAATGGGAGGAAAGCTATGGAGGTCCTGATGCTGCCAAATAAATTGACCTCAGCCATATTGCGATAATCATCAATGGTGTTCCACTCTGTCTCTGACCAGTCTAAGATGCCAGCATTGTTCACAACTGCCCAAAGCCCTTCAAAAAAAAAAAAAAAAAAAAAAAAAAAAAAATCAACTTACATTAACAATGAGTGTAAAACCTGTTAAATCAGTTTTGTCATAAGTGTCTCACAATACAGCCTGGCGTCAGAGCCATATGAAGCATACTATACATATTTCTGAGCACCTCCAAGATGATTGAAACTGTATATACAGTTTTTGGGGTGGCAGGTAGCCTAGTGGTTAGAGCGTTGGGTGTCACCGAAAGGTTGCTAGATCGAATCCCCGAGCTGACAAGGTAAAAATCTGTCGTTCTACCCCTGAAGAAGGCAGTTAAACCACTGTACCTAGGCCGTCACTGTAAATAAGAATGTTCTTAATTAACTGACAAGCCTAGTTAAATAAAATATATACTAATGGTTCAGTTACTTTAAACCTGACCAAATCCACATAGATCTGTCATTCTTATTGAAAGCAAGTCTAAGAAGTGGTAGATATGCTCTGTGTGCGTTCTCTATTTCTATGCTTTCTATGTTTTTGCATTTTTTCAGTTGTTTTAAGCTGGTGTGGAAAACTGAAAGTACAATATTTTTGGATATGGAAAAGCTATTTCGCAGTGGTTTAGAACTACTCTATTTTAGCAACCAGGAAATGGCGGAGTGATTTCTGCATAGTACATCTTAAACATATCTGGAGCAGGCTGTAAAATGGTTTTGATACGCCCGTGGAGTGGAGATGAGCACACGATTCACAGTGACTAGGCCTTCATCAAGGAGCCTTGTGCTGGAAAGTTTATGACTGATTGATTCATCTTAATCTATTAACCTACATGGCTATATAGCAACAGTATCATATTTAGAGTCAGCAAACTAGCTAAGTGTTTTGATTTTCCACGACCTCAGGAGGTGAAATAATATTGCCTATAGGTGTCTGCAAATTCTCCGAAGAGCCCCCCAAAAATCTGATAATTCTGGAGAATTTTTTACAGGTTTCACATCAATTTCAATCATGCATTCTCTGGATAGGTTTGATGAAATCGCTACTCTTTGAATCATATATAGGCTACCATCTCCGTTGTCTTACTTGGCACTGGAAAAACATATTCTAGAGCCCTGCAAAGTAACTGTCCATCAAAGTAGTTACATTTTTCACATTACTTTTTGTCCATATTATCGTCAGGCTCTAACACCTCCCACAAAAATGATTTATCGCTGATTCATCATAAAAATAAGTCAACATATCGGGATATGGATTCTTGTCCGTGTCACCCAGCTCTACCCTAACCTTAATTCCTGCAATCCAAAGGTTGCGAGTTTGAGTGACATTATATGCCCTCTAATTTGTATGATATTGTATGACCGCTATTCAATTCATAATGTTACCTAAAGAAATGTAATATAACATGCTAAATTGAGGGATACACAAAATCCTACAAATTGCCCTGAGCCCAGGTTGCACATTTTCTGTTTTAGTTGACAAAGGGCGTTTGAGAAGGAAAAGGTTCACTCTTCGTGTTAATAACAGTCAATGCATCATTAATAAAGCCCTGGGGGAAAAGGGACTTGTGAAGAGCAGGAACATTAACCTCTGAATAGACTTAGTCATGGGTCAGCAACAGGTGTCCCACAAGCCAAAAGCAGGCCCCAATGAATTTCTTCATGCAATGTAAAAACATTTTTTTAAAGAGGCTAAAATCACCAGGAATGTATGGCATCTGTTCCAAAGTACTCCCACAAATAAAAAGAGACGTGATGATGTATGACATGATTCTTAAATAAAATAAATCTTAGAGTTTAGTCGTGCTCAATTTGCAGTGTACAGTTGGGCTATGTTCCACCCCTGTCTATCTGCTCCGACAAAAATTGTCCCATGGCTGAATATACTGTAGTTGCCTACCCCTGGTTAGTCTGAAGAGTTTCTTTTGAGAAGGAAATTGGATCATATAAATACATTTGATTTGATCATTTTGTGTGTTAACAGTCCGTAATTGTTATGTTAAGTAACCTACTTGTAACAAAGCTCACCTTTCTCTGGCAGGTTAGATTGGACCACAGTCCTTGCCTGTGTCACATCTTCATCTTTAGTGACATCTAGCTTGAGAATGTTCATATTGCTGGAGCTCTCTCTGTGCAGAGTTTGGGCACCGTCTCCGTTGGGAAACAGACAACCGGCGAAGACCACAAATCCCTGAGCATCCAGCCTGCGGGCTAGTTGATGACCGAATCCGCTGTCACAGCCCGTTATCAGCACCGCACGGCCCGCTCCTATCACCCCTTGGTTCCTGCCGCGGCATGACAAGAGCATGAGGGCCAGGAGAAAGATCGCACAAACGGACGAGACAACGATTCTTCCAAAGGGGAAGGAAGTGAGCGCAGCGGCATCCATTCCAACGATGTTTAAAAGTTATCCAATAATGCTTCCCATCATTGCAAAATTGTCAGCAACCGCGTCCATTCTCAACCAGGGGTGTAGTCTATTTATTCCTGAAAGACAAAGAAGTTTTTTGTGCAGACTGTTGGGATGTTCTCTATGCTTTAGGACAGGGTTGTCAAACAAACATGCTTGTGTTTGTAGCTCCAACAGTGCAGTAATAACTGGCAATAAAAAACGAAGTACACACAATCCCAAAAAATTCAGAAATATCAGAATGAGCAATGTCAGATTATTTATATATATAAAATATTATAATTAAGTTCTGTATACACAGTATATGAATAGAAAAGGTGCACAGCAGTAGTCATATAGGATGAGCCATGACTACATATGAAGTGGGTAAAACAGTATGGAAACATTAATAAAGTGACCAGTGTTCAATGACTGTACATAGGGCAACAATCTCTAAGGTGCCGGGTAGAGTACCGGGTGGTAGCTGGCTAATAACAGTGACTGAGGTTCAGGGCAGGGTACTGGGCGGAGGCCGGCTAGTGGTAGCTGTTTAACAGTCTGATGGCCTGAAGATGGAAGCTGTTTATCTCTCGGCCCCAGCTTTGATGCACCTGTACGGTCTCCACCTTCTGTGGTGAACAGGTCGTGGTTCGGAGTGGAGTTCGGGATCCATGGTTTGGCCCACTGAAGTCTGGCCTCTGGCCATCCAGGCCAGATCACTGCCTCTGATTGGCCAGTGGAGGTCACAGGAAATGTCCAGGAGACAGTTTGAGACCTTTTTGACCCCTTTTTTATTAATTTACTTTTATTTCACCTTTATTTAACCAGGTAGGCCAGTTGAGAACAAGTTCTCATTTACAACTGCGACCTGGCAAAGATAAAGCAAAGCAGTGTACAAAAACAACAGAGTTACACAAACAAAACGTACAGCCAATTACACAACAGAAAAATCTATCTACAATGTGTGCAAATGTAGAAGATTAGGGAGGTAGGCATAAATAGGCCACAGAGGCGAAATAATTACAATTTAGCATTAACACTGGAGTGATTGATGTGCAGAAGATGATGTGCAAGTAGAGATACTGGGGTGCAAAAGAGCAAGAAGATAAATAATAATATGGGGATGAGGTAGTTGGGTGGGCTATTTACAGATTGGCTGTGTACAGGTACAGTGATCGATAAGCTGCTCTGACTGTTATGAACTTGAGTGAAGACCCAAAAGCGGTTTTAACAGAAAACAGAGTTCTTTAATGAAAATACAGGAATGGCATAAATCCTCTTCCAACGTTGTCAGCGGAACAAAAAGAACGTTAGTATAGTGCAGGATGCTCCTGCCAGGCAGACTCCGACAGGACAGGACAAGGTGGAAGCAAACGAGACGACAGCTTGCTTCTGGCATCAAAAAACACAAACAAGAATCAGACACTGAAAGTAGCAGGAACAGAGAAAGAAATAGAGACCTAATCAGAGGGGGAAGAGAGAACAGGTATGAAAGAGTGAATGAGCTAGTTAGAGGAGATGTAGAACAGCTGAAGAATGAGAGACAGAGAAGGTAACCTAAAAAGACCTGCAGAGAGAGAGAATGAAGAGAAAGGACAGGAACAGACATAACAAGACATGACACTGACAGCTGATGCTTAAAGTTAGTGAGGGAGATATGAGTCTCCAGCTGCAGTGATTTTTGCAATTCGTTCCAGTCATTGGCAGCAGAGAACTGGAAGTAAAGGAAGTGTTGGCTTTGGGGATGATCAGTGAAATATACCTGCTGGAGCGAGTGCTACAGGTGGGTGCTGCAATGGTGACCTGTGAGCTGAGATTTTTTTTTAAACTTTATTTTACCAGGCAAGTCAGTTAAGAACAAATTCTTATCTTCAATGACAGCCTAGGAACAGTGGGTTAACTGCCTGTTCAGGGGCAGAACGACAGATTTTGTACCTTGTCAGCTCGGGGATTTGAACTTGCAACCTTTCGGTTACTAGTCCAATGCTCTAACCACTAGGCAGGGCTTTACAAAGCAAAGACTTATAGCTGACCTGGATACAGTGGGTTTGGCGACGAATATGTAGCGAGGGCCAGCCAACGAGAGCATACAGGTCGCAGTGTTGGGTAGT
The DNA here is from genome assembly GCF_036934945.1 of Oncorhynchus masou masou. Taxonomy (NCBI): domain Eukaryota; kingdom Metazoa; phylum Chordata; class Actinopteri; order Salmoniformes; family Salmonidae; genus Oncorhynchus; species Oncorhynchus masou. The sequence continues at coordinate 41,618,881 of NC_088232.1, read as the reverse complement.
ATATGTGGCTTTGGTGACAAAACGGATGGCACTGTGATAGACTACATCCAGTTTGCTGAGTAGAGTGTTGGAGGCTATTTTGTAAATGACATCGGTGAAGTCAAGGATCAGTAGGATAGTCAGTTTTACGAGGGTATGTTTGGCAGCATGAGTGACGGATGCTTTGTTGCGAAATAGGAAGCCAATTCTAGATGTAATTTTGGATTGGAGATGCTTAATGTGAGTCTGGAAGGAGAATTTACAGTCTAGCCAGACACCTAGGTATTTGTAGTTGTCCACATATTCTAAGTCAGAACCGTCCAGAGTAGTGATGCTAGTCGGGCGGGTGGGTGCGGGCAGCAATCAGTTGAAGAGCGTGTATTTAGTTTTACTAGCATTTAAGAGCAGTTGGAGGCCACAGAAGGAGTGTTTTATAGCATTAAAAGCTTGTTTGGAGGTTAACACAGTGTCCAAAGGGCCAGATGTATACAGAATGGTGTAGTCTGCGTTGAGGTGGATCAGAGAATCACCAGCAGCAAGAGCGACATTGAAATATACAGAGAAAAGATTCGGCCCAAGAATTGAACCCTGTGGCACCCCCATAGAGACTGATTTGACACACTGAACTCTGAGAATTAGTCGGTGAACCTATTGAGTCTGCCGATAAGAATGCAGTGATTGACAGAGTCGAAAGCCTTGGCCAGGTCGATGAAGACGGCTGCATAGTACTGTCTTTTATTGATGGGGGTTATGATATAATTTTGGACCTTGAGCGTGGCTGAGGTGCTCCAATGACCAGTTCAGAAACCAGATTGCATAGTGGAGAAGGATGGTGGGATTCGAAATGGTCGGTGATCTGTTTGTTAACTTGGCTTTCGAAGATTTTATATTTTGGTTTCATCTGACCATATGTCATTCTCCCAATCTTCTTCTGGATCATCCAAATGCTCTCTAGCAAAATTCAGACGGGCCTGGACATGTACTGGCTTAAGCAGGGGGACATGGCACTGCAGGATTTGAGTCCCTGGCGGCGTAGTGTGTTACTGATGGTAGGCTGATAACAAGTTCAAACAGGTGCCATTAATGCAGGTAACGAGTGGAGGACAGAGAAGCCTCTTAAAGAAGATATTACAGGTCTGTGAGAGCCAGAAATCTTGCTTGTTTGTAGGTGACCAAATACTTATTTTCCACCATAATATGCAAATAAATTCATAAAAAATCCTACAATGTGATATTCTGGATTTTTTCCCCCTCGTTTTGTCTGTCATAGTTGAAGTGTACCTATGATGAAAATGACAGGCCACTCATCTTTAATTGGGAGAACTTGCACAATTGGTGGCTGACAAAATATTTTTTTGCCCCACTGTAGGTCTATAACAGTTTGGGTCTAGAGTGTCTCCTTTTGTGCTGGTGATATATGGCCAATATACCATCTAAGGGCAGTTTCCAGACACTCCTTGATGTGTCGTGCCTAACAGCCCTTAGCCGTGGTATATTAGCCATAGAACACACCCCTTTGGGCCTTGTTGCTTAAATATAATATAACATTGTGCCAAGACTATAGATGTTATTGTTCAAAACAGTGTCATCATCATGTGGTATACTTTTTCCTGAAAAAATTCACACAATGAATAGGCACTTCAGATAAATACTTAGAAAACAAACTGCATCTTACGCATGGTGGATCAACAAAGTGGTTATCTTCTGGACTCTTAGAATGCCTGTCCTAGCAGTAATCGCCTGTGACAAACCAGTTAGAGATACTTGGAAGGGGCACATAACAAACAAGTGAAAGGTCTTTTCTTATGGTGGGGTATATTTTACCAATGTGAAGTTTATAGGAGACTGTCAAAACTGGTGTCAAATGAAAGCGAACTGTCTATATTTGAGAAATTAAGGCATGTATACACATTTGACTAATATTTTCTATTCAAAATAGTAGGAATAAGCAAATACTTTGATTTCTGTTCAAACAGATAGAAAAAGGCATTGGAAAACATCTACCAGAAAATGTATTAAAGTATTACAAATACATCAAAACACAATAATGTTGAAGTGAAGACCCCTGCCAACTAATATCAACATATATTTAGTTTTGGAGAAATTATTTGCCTTGTGCAAGATTAAGAAACATTGCCCTGTGCCTTAATTCCGTAGCCAAAAACAAATCTTTAAGATTCATAGGTTCTAAAATCTCGAGAGGGAGGATAATGAAAGTTCACAGAAGTAAAGTTTTTTTTACTGATATCTATGTGGTGTATGAATCATTAAGTGATTAAACATGAAATTCTGTTCCCAAATTGGTAGCGGAACTTCAAATATTTGTAACAGAATTACTGCAATTGAAATGGCATCAATGGGTAATCATAGTAGTCACTAACCACAGTTGGGTCACTTGCTACAGTCCTCTGATATACGCTGATATCTTCCACTGATATACGCTTATATTCAACTCATAACGGTTGTCTTTCTCTTTCTGTCGTCTGGTTGTCAAAGCAAGTGTGAAAACAGTCTGGACAACCACTCCATCTCTCTATTCTTTCCATTTAATGTTGCCTCTCCCGGCTCTTACTGACACCTACCCATGGGCCCTTTCTCTTTCCATTTACTGTAACCAGCATCCTCACCCACAGAACACCGACCAACACTGGACATCCACGGATGTTGAAAAGTAGTTGATTTGGTGAGTCCAAATTTAGAGGTTTTGTTATGGTCCAGACCAGCTTTAATTTCAACGTCGAGAGATGCTGATTTTGCCCAATCATAGATGTCTATGTTTCACAAGTTTGGACATCAAAGCACAGCACAGCACAGAACAGTAGTGTTCAGTAGAGTACATTACATTATAGTGTCCTCAATTATAGTGTTCTCTACTGAACTATACTTTACTAAACATAGTTTATTTTTTACTTTACTGTGCTCTCAACACTTGTGAAACATAGACGTCTATGATTGGTTCAGATTTGTTCCGGTCCAACCAATTTTGGTCTTGTTTGGGGGCAGAGCTCATTAAAATAATAGCCAGTGTGTATCCATAATTATGCATGTCTGTGTAGTACAGATCAGGGACCCATGATGAAATTCCATTTCCTGTAAATCCACTTTCTGTAATTCAATAACCAAATAGATTCCAATGTATCATGTCATAGCTGACACCCCATTCTTTCTGCAGACATCTTTGAATCTTAATTCGGGGGAGATATTTAAAAACATAGGTCACAAACTGAGGATGATTTTACCAAACGTCACATCTCCACATAGTATACATTTTTAAATGAAAAATCTGACTCTCAGCCCAATTCCGTTACCATTGAATTGCCCATTAACTCTGTTGGGTTTAGGGTGCTCTTGATATTATGGCAATATGATGGTTGTTGAGTTGCTACGTTCCCAAAAGACAAACTGAAAATGTTGTGTCACTGATCTACACACAATACCCCATAATGTCAAAGTGGAATTATGTTTAAAAAAATACTAATTAATTAAAAATGAAAATCTGAAATGTCTTGAGTCAATAAGTATTCAACCATTTTGTTATGGCAAGCCTAAATAATACATGTGCTTTTCAAATCACATAATAAGTTGCATGGACTCACTGTGTGCAATAATAGTGTTTAACATGATTTTAAATTACTACCCCATCTCTATACCCCACACATTCAATTATCTGTAAGCTAAATTGAACAGTGAATTTCAAGCACAAAGAGCAGGGAGGTTTTACTATGTTCCACAAAGGGCACATATTGGTAAATGGGTAAAAAGCAGACCTTTAATATCCCTTTGAGCATGGTGGAGTTATTAACTTTATACTTTGGCTGGTGTATTAATACACCAAGTCACTACATAGATACAGGCACCCTTCCAAACGAGGAAGGAAACCACTCAGGGACTTCAACATGAGCCAAATGTGATTTTAAAACAATTAGAGTTTAAATGGCTGTGATAGAAGACACCGGAGGATGTGTCAACAACATTGTAGTTACTCTTCAACACTAACATAAAAAGAAAGTAGCCTGTCCAGAATAATTAATATTAATACTCCAAAACATGCATCTTGTTTGCAATAATGCACTAAAGTATTACTGGAAAACAATTGTCAAAGAATTGAACTTTTTGTCCTGAATACAAAGCATTTTGTTTGGGGCAAAGCCAACACAAGACATCATTGAGTACCACTCTTGATATTTTCAAGCATGGTAGTGGTTGCATCATGTTATGGGTATGCTTGTCATCAGCAAGGACAAGGAAGTTTTGTAGGACAAAGAGCAAAATCCTAGAGGACAACCTGGTTCAGTCTGCATTCCGAAAGACACTGGGAGACAAATGTACCTTTCAACAGGACAATAACCTAAAACGCAAGACCATAAATACACTGGAGTTGCTTACAAAGACGACATTGAATGTTCCTAAGTGGCCTAGTTACAGTTGACTTAAATTGGCTTGAAAATCTATGGCAAGACTTGAAAATGGCTGTCTAGCAATGATCAACTACCAGGGCTTGAAGAATAATGGCAAAAATTGTACAATCCAGGTGTGCAAAGCTCTTAAGAGACTTACCCAGAATGACACACATCTGTAATCACTGCCACAGGTGACTAACATGTATTGACTCAGGAGTTGAATACTTCTCTAATCAAGATATACAGTGGCTTGCGAAAGTATTCACCCCCCTAGGCAATTTTCATAGTTTGTTACCTTACAACCTGGAATTAAATTAGATTTCTTTGGGGGGGGGGGTTGTATCATTTGATTTACACAACATGCATCTTCGAAGATGCAAAACATTTTTATTGTAAAACAAACAACAAATAAGACAAAAAATCTGAAAACTTGAGCGTGCATAACTATTCACCCCCTAAAAGTCAATACCTTGTAGAGCCACCTTTTTCAGCAATTACAACTGCAAGTCTCTTGGGGTATGTCTCTATAAGCTTGGCACATCTAGCCACTGGGATTTTTGCACGTTCTTCAAGGCAAAACTGCTCCAGCTTCAAGTTGAATAGGTTCCACTGGTGTATAGCAGTCTTTAAGTCATACCACAGATTCTCAATTGGATTGAGGTCTGGGCTTCGATTAGGCCATTCCAAAACATTTAAAGGTTGCCCCTTAAACCACTCAAGTGTTGCTTTAGCAGTATACTTAGGGTCATTGTCCTGCTGGAAGGTAAATCTCTGTCCCAGTCTCAAATCTCTGGAAGACTGAAACATGTTTCACTTGAGAATTTCCTTGTATTTTAGAGCAATCCATCATTCCTTCAATTCTGACCAGTGTCCCAGTCCCTGCCGATGAAAAACATCCCCACAGAATGATGCTGTCACCACCATGCTTCACTGTGGGGATGGTATTCTCGGGGTGATGAGAAGTGTTGGGTTTTGCACCAGACATAGCATTTTCCTTGATGCCTAAAAAAACTAAATTTTAGTCTCATCTGACCAGAGTACCTTCTTCCATATGTTTGGGGAGTATCCCACATGCTTTTTAGCGAATACCAAACGTGTTTGCTTATTTTTTTCTTTAAGCAATGGCTTTTTTCTGGCTACTTTTCCCGTAAAGCCCAGCTCTCTGGAGTGTACGGCTTAAAGTGGTCCTATGGACATATACAATCTCTGCTGTGGAGCATTGCAGCTACTTCACGGTTATCTTTGGTCTCTTTGTTGCCTCTCTGATTAATGCTCTCCATGCCCAGTCCGTGAGTTTTGCCCAGTCTGCGGCCCTCTCTTGGCAGGTTTGTTGTGGTGCCATATTTTTCCATTTTTTAATAATGGATTTAATGGTGCTCAGTGGGATGTTCAATGTTTCGGATATTTTTTTATAACCCAAAACTAATCTGTACTTCTCCAATTCTTAGTCCCTTACCCGTTTGGAGAGCTCCTTGGTCTACGTGGTGCTGCTTGCTTGGTGGTGCCCCTTGCTTAGTGGTGTTGCAGACTCTGGGGCCTTTCAGAACAGGTGTATATATACTGAGATCATGTGACACTTAAGTAAAATCCACCTGTGTGCAATCTAAGTAATTATGTGACTTCTGGAGGTAATTGGTTGCACCAGATCTTATTTAGGGGCTTCATAGCAAAGGGATGAATACAGGGGTGAAGACCTGGAGCGGCAGGTGGTGGTTAGAGCGTTGGACCAGAAACAAGAAGGTTGCAAGTTCAAACCCCCGAGCGGACAAGGTACAAATCTGCCCCTGAACAGGCAGCCAACTCACTGTTCCTAGGCCGTCATTGAAAATAAGAATTTGTTCTTAACTGACTTGCCTGGTGAAATAAAAATAAGCACACAATGCTTTCCTGTAAAGAAAAAAAAGTGAAACAAGTATTTTTTTTCACTTCACCAATTTGGACTATGTTGTGTATGTCCATTACATGAAGTCCAAATTAAAATATTTATATTACAGCTTGTAATGCCACAAAATAGGAAAAACGCCATGGGGGATGAATACTTCTGCAAGGCACTATAATAGTGTTTTATTTTTAATAAAACATCTATAAATTCCTTCACTTTCACAGAGTATGTTGTGTAGATTGTTGACAAAAAATGACAATTAAATCAATTTTAATCCCACTTTGTAACAACAAAATGTGGAAAAACTCATTGGAAATGAATACTTTCTGACGGCACTGTATGTTGTCTACACACAAATTGGTTTGGCAGTGAGTGGGAGGCATAACTCACTTTCATGGGTTACTCAAGTGAAACTAATTGAGACAGGATGTAAAATGGAGGCTATAACCCGTCTTTGTTAAAGAGAAGCCTTTCTTTCTGACATGTTCAACACCAGCCTGTGCTAACTGATTATAGTCAAACAATCAACAAGTCTATCACATGCTAGGGAGCCCAATACTCCAACAGTCAAAATCGCACAATGAATAGGCACTTCAGATAAATACTTAGAAAACAAATTGTATCTTGCGCATGGTGGATCAACAAATCTTCTGGACTCAGAGACACTGTTCTAGCAGTAATCGCCTGTGAAAAACCAGTTAGCAATACTTGGAAGGGGCACATAACAAGCCAGCGAATGGAAAAAGATACCCCACCATAACAAATTACCTACAGTTGAAGTCGTAAGTTTACATACACTTAGGTTGGAGTCATTAAAACTCGTTATTCAACCATGCCACAAATTTCTTGTTAACAATCTGTAGTTTTGGCAAGTCGGTTAGGACATCTACTTTCCAACAATTGTTTATAGACAGATTATTTCACTTATAATTCACTGTATCACAATTCCAGGGGATCAGAAGTTTACATACACTAATTTGACTATGCCTTTAAACAGCTTAGAAAATTCCAGAAAATTAGGTCATGGCTTTAGAAGCTTCTGATCAGCTAACAGGCATCATTTGAGTCAATTGGAGGTGTACATGTGGATGTATTTCCAGGCCTACCTTCAAATTCCTTGCCTCTTTTCTTGACATCATGGGAAAATCAAACGAAATCATCCAAGACCTCAGAATTTTTTTTGTAGACCTCCACAAGTCTGGTTCATCCCTGGGAGCAATTTACAAATGCCTAAAAGGTACCACGTTCATCTGTACAAACAATAGTATGTAAGTATAAACACCATGAGACCACACAGCCGTCATACCGCTCAGGAAGGAGATGCGTTCTGTGTCCCAGAGTTGAACATACTTTGGTGCGGAAAGTGCAAATCAATCCCAGAACAACAGGAAAGGACATTGTGAAGATGCTGGAGGAAACAGGTACAAAAGTATCTATATCCACAGTAAAACGAGTCCTATATCGACGTAACCTGAAAGGACGCTCAGCAAGGAAGAAGCCACTGCTCCAAAACTGCCATAAAAAGTCAGACTACAGTTTGCAACTGCACATATGGACAAAGATCATACTTTTTTGGAGACATGTCCTCTGGTCTGATGAAAAAAAATAGAACTGTTTGGCCATAATGACCATCGTTATGTTTGGAGGAAAAAGGGGGAGGCTTGCAAGCCGAAGAACACCATCCCAACCGTGAAGCATGGGGGTGGCAGCAACATGTTGTGGGGGTGCTCTGCTGCAAGAGGGACTGGTGCACTTCACAAAATAGATGGCATCATAAGACAGGAAAATGATGTGGAGATATTGAAGCAACATCTCAAGACATCAGTCAGGAAGTTAAAGTTTGGTCGCAAATGGGTCTTCCAAATGGACAATGACCCCAAGCACACTTCCAAAGTTGTAGCAAAATGGCTTAAGGACCACAAAGTCAAGGTATTGGAGTGGCCAACACAAAGCCCTGACCTCAATCCTATAGAAAATGTGTGGGCAGAACTGAAAAAGCGTGTGCGAACAAGGAGGCCTACAAACCTGACTCAGTTACACCAGCTCTGTCAGGAGGAATGGGCCATAATTCACCCAAATTATTGTGGAAAGCTTGTGGAAGGCGACCTGAAACGTTTGACCCAAGTTACACAATTTAAAGGCAATGCTACCAAATACTAATTGAGTGTATATGTAACGGATGTGAAACGGCTAGCTTAGTTAGCGGTGCGCGCTAAATAGCGTTTCAATCGGTGACGTCACTTGCTCTGGGACCTTGAAGTAGTAGTTCCACTTGCTCTGCAAGGGCTGCGGCTTTGTGGAGCGATGGGTAACGATGCTTCGAGGGTGAGGTGGTCGTTTGACTGCGGGCCCGTAGCGGATACAGGCAATGAGGCAGTGATCACTGAGATCCTGATTGAAGACAGCGGAGGTGTATTTGGAGGGCCAGTTGGTCAGGATAATGTCTATGAGGGTGGCCTTGTTTACAGATTTAGGGTTGTACCTGGTGGGTTCCTTTATGATTTGTGTGAGATTGAGGGCATCTAGCTTAGATTGTAGGACTGCCGTGGTGTTAAGCATATCCCAGTTTAGGTCACCTAACAGAACAAACTCTGAAGCTAGATGGGGGGCGATCAATTCGCAAATGGTGTCCATGGCACAGCTGGGAGCTGAGGGGGGGGGGGGGGTCGGTAGCAGGCGGCAACAGTGAGAGACTTATTTCTGGAGAGAGTCATTTTTAAAATTAGTAGTTCGAACTGTTTGGGTATGGACATTGAAAGTATGACATTACTTTGCAGGCTATCTCTGCAGTAGACTGCAACTCCGCCCCCTTTGGCAGTTCTATCTTGACGGAAAATGTTATAGTTGGGTATGGAAATCTCAGAATTTTTGGTGGCCTTCCTAAGCCAGGATTCAGACACGGCAAGGACATCAGGGTTGGCAGAGTGTGCTATAGAACCGAGTAAAACAAACTTAGGGAGGAGGCTTCTGATGTTGACATGCATGAAACCAAGGCTTTTTCGATCACAGAAGTCAACAAATGAGGGTGCCTGGGGACATGCAGGGCCTGGGTTTAACAAAGGAACAAAGGAGGCGTAGTATGAGGGTGCGGCTAAAGGCTATCAAAACTTGTCGCCTAGAGCGTTGGGGACAAAGAACAGAGCATTTCTGGGCATGGTGAATATATTTAGGGCATAATGCGCAGACAGGTGTATGGTGGGGTGCAGGTACAGCGGAGGTAAGCCCAGGCACTGGGTGATGATAAGAGAGGTTGTATCTCTGGACATGCTGGTTGTAATGGGTGAGGTCACCTCATGTGTGGGAGGTGGTACAAAGGAGGTATCAGAGGTATGAAGAGTGGAACTAGGGGCTCTATTGTAAACTAAAACAATGATAACTAACCTGAACAACAGTATACAAGGCATATTGATATTTGAGAGAGACATACAGCAAGGCATAAAGTAATCACAGGTCTTGATTGGGAGAGCTAGCTAAAACAACAGGTGAGACAACAGCTAATCAGCTAAAACAACAACAGCAGGTAAAATGGCGATGACTAGGCAGAGATGGTCGGATTAACTACACACAGAGCCTGAGTTCGCGGCTGGGGCCGACAGATAAAACACAAATAAACAGAATGGAGTACAGTGATTAATGGACAGTCCAGCAGGCATCAGCTATGTAGCCAAGTGATCATAGTGTCCAGAGGGCAGCAGTAGATGGAACAGGGGAGCCGCCACTACGCTAGCACTCGGGCGACATGGCGTTTAAAGATAGTAGCCCTCCAACGGAGGCCGGTTGAAGGCACTGTGGATGGAGTATTCGTCGGCAGACCAGTCGTGGTGGTGCGGCGGGGGGCCGTGTCGACAGAGAATCCAAGCCAGATGGCGAAAGAGGTAATGTAGAATTTAGTTTGCTAGCCGGGAGATGCGCCTGGCTCACGGCTAATTGGTGCTAGCTTCGTGGCAGTGGCATTAGCCACTATAGCCAATCGGTAGCAGCGGTGAACTGGTGCCAAGGTCCAGAGTTTACAGCAAGGATCCGGTGGTGTATTGGGCTCTAGCCGTGTATGAGTGGGGTTCGGGTTAACAGCTGAGTAGGCCGGGAGTTGGGCCTCCGGGATAGCTTTGGTACTGGATGCCACGGTGAGTGGAAGCTAACTGTGAGCTAGCTAGCTGCAAGCTAGCTGTGAAGATCAGAAGTAGTGGTCCAGGGATTACGGCAGGAATCCGGCGTTGTTGTGGAGAGATAGTCCGATACTGGTAGACTGGCTAGTATTATCCAGGCTAAGAACAGGGATGGTATCTGTGCATAAGGTAAAAGCCGCTAGCAGTGGCTAACAATGACTAAATAGCTTGTAGCTAATTAGCTGGTTAGCTTCTGGAGGTTCTTGATTGTGTTCTAAAGTTTTAAAAAATTAACCCATCTGAATCAGGGTTAGTGTAACGATTTTCTTCTGGGGAAAGAGAGGCAGACCAAAAGGCAGTGTGGTTACTTGTAAACATCTTTAATAAAGATGAACAATGAACAATCTACAAAACAAGAAATGTGAAAAAAAACGAAACAGCCCTATCTGGTGCAACAAACACGGAGACAGGAACAATCACCCACAAAACCCAACACAAAACAGGCTACCTAAATATGGTTCCCAATCAGAGACAATGACTAACAGCTGCCTCTGATTGAGAACCATATCAGGCCAAACATAGAAATAGACAAACCAGACACACAACATAGAATGCCCACCCAGCTCACGTCCTGACCAACACTAAAACAAGGAAAACACACACGAACGATGGTCAGAACGTGACAGTTAGTCTGGCGGCTGGGTTGAAAGAGGAGCGATCACGATAGAAGAAACCAAGTCTAGATTTTGACTGCAGCTTTGATATGTGCTGAGAGAAGGAAAGTGTACCATCTAGCCATTCTCCCAAGTACTTGTATGAGGTGACTACCTCAAGCTCTAGTAGTAGTAGTGACTACCTCAAGCGCTAGTAATGACTACGCTAGTAGTGACTAGTAGTGACTACCTCAAGCGCTAGTAATCACACCTGTGGTGAGAGGGAAATTCTTCTTACCAAACCACATGACCTTTGTTTTGGAGGTGTTCAGAACAAGATTAAGGGTAAAGAAAGCTTGTTGGACACTGAGAAAGCTTTGATGTAGAGCATGTAACACAAATTCGAGGAGAGGCCAGCTGAGTACAAGACTGCATCACCTACACATAAATGGATGAGAGAGCTTCCTACTGCCTGAACTATGTTGTTGATGTAAATTGAGAAGAGCGTGGGGCATAGGATCGAGCCTTGGGGTACTCCCTTGGTGACAGACAGTGGCTGAGACAGCAGATGTTCTGACTTTAAACACTGCACTCTTTGAGAGAGGTAGTTAGCAAACCAGGCCAAAGACCCCTCAGAGACACCAATACTCTTTGGTCGGCCCACAAAAATTGAATACTCTACCGTATCAAAACACATTTTAGAACTCCATTTGTGTTTTATAACCATTTTTATTATAGGGCTCCCTTTAAATAGAGACCCTAGCTCACAGGCCTCTAAATATAGCCTCTAAATACATTTTTAACAAAATAGTTGAAGAAGCACGTGCAGTGGCTGATAGGGAAAACAGATCTGGCAATAGGAACAGGCTATATATAGACAATTTGCTCAGGACAGGTTATAGCCAAGACTTAATCAATATTTTGTTTTGTTTCGTTTATTGATATTGATATTGCCTTTGAGTGATGGGGTTGTGCAATGCAAATGGCTATAACAAGCCTACATACAGAATTCAATATAGTCCCGTAACCCTTAACATTCAACCTCCAGCTGCATACCGGCTCTAGCAGCAGGGTCAGCGCACTCTCAAATGTTGTTTTTTTGCCACCATTGTAAGCCTGCTACACACACTATGTAATCCATTTATTAAACATAAGAATGAGTGTGAGTTTGTGTCACAATCCGGCTCCTGGGAAGTGACAAAGAGCTCTTATAGGACCAGGGCACAAATAATATAATAATAATAATCAATAGTTTGCTCTTTATTTAGCCATCTTACATATAAAACCTTATTTGTTCATCAAAAATTGTGAATAACTCACCACAGGTTGATGAGAATGGTGTGCTTGAAAGGATGCACATAACTGTGCAATGTTGGGTTGTATTGGAGAGGGTCTCAGTCTTAAATCATTTCCCACACAGTCTGTGCCTGCATTTAGTTTTCATGCTTGTGAGGGCCGAGAATTCACTCTCACATAGGTACGTGGTTGCAAAGGGCATCAGTGTCTTAACAGCGCAATTTGCCAAGGCAGGATACTCTGAGCTCAGCCCAATCCAGAAATTTGGTAGTGGCTTCTGATTAAATTACATTTTCACAGAAATGTTTGTTGCGATTTTGATGAGGCTCTCTTGTTCAGATATCGGTAAGTGGACTGGAGGCAGGACATGAAAGCGTTAACGAATCCAGTTGTTTGTGTCATCCGTTTCGGGAAATATTCCTGCGTAATTGAGCACCCAACTCACTCAGGTGCTTCACTATATCACATTTGACATTGTCCGTAAACTTGAGTTAATTTGCACACAAAAAATCATACAATGATAGAAAGAACTGTGTGTTGTCCTTAATGCAGACAGAGAGGAGCTCCAACTTCCTAATCATAGCCTCAATTTGACCCGCACATTGAATATAGTTGCAAGAGAGTCCCTGTAATCCTAGATTCAGATCATTCAGGAGAGAAAAAACATCCCCCAGATAAGCCAGTCATGTGAGAAACTCGTCATCATGCAAGCGGTCAGACAAGTGAAAATTATGGTCAGCAATGAAAACGTTAAGCTTGTCTCTCAATTGAAAACACTGTGTCAATACTTTGCCCCTTGATAACAAGCGCACCTCTGTATGTTGTAAAAGCGTTACATATCATATCATTGCATAGTGCAGCAAATACATGAGAGTTCAGGGGCCTAGCTTTAACAAAGTTAACAATTTTCACTGTAGTGTCCAAAACGTCTTTCAAGCTGTCAGGTATTCCTTTGGCAGCAAGAGCCTCTCGGTGGATACTGCAGTGTGCACAAGTGGTGTCGGGAGCAACTGCTTGCACGCGCGTTACCACTCCACTATGTCTCCCTGTCATGGTTTTTGCGCCATCAGTATAGATACCAACACATCTTGACCACCAAAGTCCATTTGATGTCACAAAGCTGTCCATCCTCTCCTGTTGTCCTGGTTTCCAGTGGTTTGCAGAAGAGGAGGTCTTCCTTAATTGACCCCCCATAAACGTAACGGACATATACCAGGAGTTGTGCCAGGCCCACCACGTCTGTTGACTCATCCAGCTGTAACGCATAGAATTCACTGGCTTGTATGTGAAGCAGTAATTGTTTCAAAACATCTCCTACCATGTCACTGATGCGTCGTGAAACAGTGTTTGATGAAGGCATTGTCTGTATAGTTTTTTTTGCCTTTTCCCCCAGCATTGTCCCAGCCATATCCGCGGCAGCAGGAAGAATGAAGTCCTCCACAGTAGTATGGTGCTTGCCTGTCCTAGCCACTCGGTAGCTCACCATATAAGATGCTTCTAGCCCCTTCTTATTAATGGTATCTGTTGCTTTCATACATGTCTTACTACTCGAAAGTCGTCTTAATTCTCGATCAAAAATGTCCTTTGGCTTATTTTTCAAATTAGCATGTTTTGTTTCTAAATGTCTGCGCAAGAGTGAAGGATCGATAGAGTTGTGAGATTGTACTTTTGCACATATAACACACTGTGGCTGTGAGCCCCAAATCAATGTAGTTCTCATCATATTTCCGCCTTTTCGATGGTCCAACATCCCTGTCTGTTGTTTGGTGCTTTCCCGGGTCAGGGGGCAGTTGCTCTTCGGCTGCATGAGATTCACAACTGTCAGTGTACACACTGGCTGGGCTAACAACAAATGTAAAATTACTGATGCGAGCATTGGATGTGCTCGTGGAAGCAGAACAACTTGTGTCGTCGATGGGTGCAGGTGTAGTACTGCTGGTAGAGCTGGTATGTGTCTCTATGGATGCAGGCCCTACTTTTTTTAACCATTCATCAATTTTCGATCAAACGGAATGAGCAACAGCTACCGTTGGCTACATACGGACCATTAGTGGAAGTCCCGCGAGAGAGTAACCGTTAATGTGATTGAATGTTAGTTATTTGACTAGCTGTATTTGACATTGTGTTATTATTTTGTTATTTTGCAGAACACAAGATGGTTTAATTTTATTTTTGGCAGTGAAATGAAGGTACTCAGGCGAGAAAAAAACCTCACCCAAATGTATAGCCCTGTTAGAAAATATAAATGGACTGTTTGAAAATGTGAAGACATTTTTGTATTTTTTTAAATGCACATTTTGTGTTATTATTATTAATTTATTTTTAAATGAGAATTACATTTTCATTTGGCGTAACCCCGACAGCATTGCGCGTACCCCAGTTTGAGAATAAAACTTATACTACAGTCAAAATGTCTAATATGAGGTCTACAGTCCGTGCTCCCAAATACTGGAAAAAGTGTTACATATTAGGTTACATGATCACCACAATAGCCTCACGCGGCTATACAAATAAATTATGCAATTATATGGTCATTAAATAACACACAACAGTATGGCATATTTAGATAGCAGAATATGCCTAGGCTAGTGCTCCCAAGTGCAGCAGCGGTCTAAGACACTGGAACTCAGTGCAAGAGGTGTCACTACAGTCCCTGTTTTGAATCCAGGCTGAATCAAATCAAATCAAATCAAAATTTATTTGTCATATACACATGGTTAGCAGATGTTAATGCGAGTGTAGCGAAATGCTTGTGCTTCTAGTTCTGACAATGCAGTAATAACCAACAAGTAATCTAACTAACAATTCCTAAACTACTGTCTTATACACAGGGTAAGGGGATAAAGAATATGTACATAAGGATATATGAATGAGTGATGGTACAGAGCAGCATAGGCAAGATACAGTAGATGGTATCGAGTACAGTATATACATATGAGATGAGTATGTAAACAAAGTGGCATAGTTAAATTGGCTAGTGATACATGTATTACATAAGGATGCAGTCGATGATATAGAGTACAGTATATACGTATGCATATGAGATGAATAATGTAGGGTAAGTAACATTATATAAGGTAGCATTGTTTAAAGTGGCTAGTGATATATTTACATCATTTCCCATCAATTCCCATTATTAAAGTGGCTGGAGTTGAGTCAGTGTCAGTGTGTTGGCAGCAGCCACTCAATGTTAGTGGTGGCTGTTTAACAGTCTGATGGCCTTGAGATAGAAGCTGTTTTTCAGTCTCTCGGTCCCAGCTTTGATGCACCTGTTCTGACCTCGCCTTCTGGATGATAGCGGGGTGAACAGGCAGTGGCTCGGGTGGTTGATGTCCTTGATGATCTTTATGGCCTTCCTGTAACATCGGGTGGTGTAGGTGTCCTGGAGGGCAGGTAGTTTGCCCCCGGTGATGCGTTGTGCAGACCTCACTACCCTCTGGAGAGCCTTACGGTTGAGGGCGGAGCAGTTGCCGTACCAGGCGGTGATACAGCCCGCCAGGATGCTCTCGATTGTGCATCTGTAGAAGTTTGTGAGTGCTTTTGGTGACAAGCCGAATTTCTTCAGCCTCCTGAGGTTGAAGAGGCGCTGCTGCGCCTTCTTCACGATGCTGTCTGTGTGAGTGGACCAATTCAGTTTGTCTGTGATGTGTACGCCGAGGAACTTAAAACTTGCTACTCTCTCCACTACTGTTCCATCGATGTGGATAGGGGGGTGTTCCCTCTGCTGTTTCCTGAAGTCCACAATCATCTCCTTAGTTTTGTTGACGTTGAGTGTGAGGTTATTTTCCTGACACCACACCCCGAGGGCCCTCACCTCCTCCCTGTAGGCCGTCTCGTCGTTGTTGGTAATCAAGCCTACCACTGCTGTGTCGTCCGCAAACTTGATGATTGAGTTGGAGGCGTGCGTGGCCACGCAGTCGTGGGTGAACAGGGAGTACAGGAGAGGGCTCAGAACGCACCCTTGTGTGGCCTCAGTGTTGAGGATCAGCGGGGAGGAGATGTTGTTACCTACCCTCACCACCTGGGGGCGGCCCGTCAGGAAGTCCAGTACCCAGTTGACAGGGCGGGGTCGAGACCCAGGGTCTCGAGCTTGATGACGAGCTTGGAGGGTACTATGGTGTTGAATGCCGAGCTGTAGTCGATGAACAGCATTCTCACATAGGTATTCCGGTTGTGATTGGGAGTAAAAATTAAAATAAATAAAAAACGTTTATTTTTTAGCTCAGGCGGTTGTTCTAGACAAGGCACTTCTGTGTCTATCATTCTCACACAAGTCATTTGCTGAAGGCCCAAGCCTCTACTACTTCATCTACTGGTATAACGTCGTTATTAAATGCAGTTCTAAAACAAGCTCTAGTATTGTATTTTGGAAATGAAACTGGAAGCTGCAAAGCAAGTCTAACGTCTGGGCTAGAGTTGCTTGATGGACTAGCTAACTTCGACTAGCTATGTTCGGTTCGTGTAGTTTGCAGATGCAACATTGCTGACAAAAGTTTGTATGCATTAAAAAGATCTGTAGCCGACGTGGAGTAATAATTGAACATGTAAATGTTCATTCATAGTCGTAACAGATCTATTTTAAACTTTATACACTGCTCAAAAAAATATAGGGAACACTTAAACAACACAATGTAACTCCAGGTCAATCACACTTCTGTGAAATCAAACGGTCCACTTAGGAAGCAACACTGATTGACAATACATTTCACATGCTGTTGTGCAAATGGAATAGGTGGAAATTATAGGCAATTAGCAAGACACCCCCAATGAAGGAGTGGTTCTGCAGGTGGTGACCACAGACCACTTCTCAGATCCTATGATTCCTGGCTGATGTTTTGGTCACTTTTGAATGCTGGCGGTGCTTTCACTCTAGTGGTAGCATGAGACAGAGTCTACAACCCACACAAGTGGCTCAGGTAGTGCAGCTCATCCAGGATGGAACATCAATGTGAGCTGTGGCAAGAAGGTTTGCTGTGTCTGTCAGCGTAGTGTCCAGAGCATGGAGGCGCTACCAGGAGACAGGCCAGTACATCAGGAGGAGATGTGGAGGAGGCCATAGGAGGGCAACAAACAGGCAGCAGGACCGCTACCTTCGCCTTTGTGCAAGGAGGAGCAGGAGGAGCACTGCCAGAGCCCTGCAAATTGACCTCCAGCAGGCCACAAATGTGCATGTGTCTGCTCAAATGGTCAGAAACAGACTCCATGAGGGTGGTATGAGGGCCCGACGTCCACAGGTGGGGGTTGTGCTTACAGCCCAACACCGTGCAGGACGTTTGGCATTTGCCAGAGAACACCAAGATTGGCAAATTCGCCACTGGCGCCCTGTGCTCTTCACAGATGAAAGCAGGTTCACACTGAGCACATGTGATAGACATGACAGAGTCTGGAGACGCCGTGGAGAACGTTCTGCTGCCTGCAACATCCTCCAGCATGACCGGTTTGGTGGTGGGTCAGTCATGGCGTGGGGTGGCATTTCTTTGGGGGGCCGCACAGCCCTCCATGTGCTCGCCAGAGGTAGCCTGACTGCCATTAGGTACCGAGATGAGATCCTTAGACCCCTTGTGAGACCATATGCTGGTGCGGGTGGCCCTGGGTTCCTCCTAATGCAAGACAATGTTAGACCTCATGTGGGTGGAGTGTGTCAGCAGTTCCTGCCAGACGAAGGCATTGATGCTATGGACTGGCCCGCCCGTTCCCCAGACCTGAATCCAATTGAGCACATCTGGGACATCATGTCTCGCTCCATCCACCAACGCCACATTGCACCACAGACTGTCCAGGAGTTGGCGGATGCTTTAGTCCAGGTCTGGGAGGAGATCCCTCAGGAGACCATCCGCCACCCCATCAGGAGCATGCCCAGGCGTTGTAGGGAGGTCATACAGGCACGTGGAGGCAACACACAGTACTAAGTCTCATTTGACTTGTTTTAAGGACATTACATCAAAGATGGATCAGCCTGTAGTGTGGTTTTCCACTTTAATTTTGAGTGTGACTCCAAATCCAGACCTCCATGGGTTGATTCATTTGATTACCATTGATCATTTTTGTGTGATTTTGTTGTCAACACATTCAACTATGTAAAGAAAAAAGTATTTAATAAGAATGTTTTATTCATTTAGATCTAGGATGTGTTATTTTAGTGTTCCCTTTAAGGTATCTGGCTCCATAATAACACTACAGTCAGGGGGAATTCTCAACAATGCCTACTTTGACAGGTAGCCTAAAGCATTGTATAATTTGTAACATGCTTACATGCGTAAAGTTACTCACCAGCTGGTCGGTATCTCGAAGAAGGCGATGCGCATACAAATGATAGGTGCATGCCGCCACCTCCTGTATTGGCTGTGTATCAGGCTCCTAAGAAGGTTCTAACAATGAATTTAGACTTGTACTTTGGGAAACCGGGCTCTGGTCAGATGTGAGTTGTTTTTCCATGCTATGCACAAATATTCTGTGGGGGATGGGTGCAGGACCACTCGAATGATCTACCCCAAAGGGCTGTGAAATGCTGATAACACTAATATGTATAAAGTTACTCACCAGCTGGTCGACACGCGCAGTGGCGACCCGTCATTCAGGGCAGGTGAGAGCCCCACAATTTTAGCAAAAAAATAATAAATAAATACGAATAAAAAATGGTGGGAGTGGCTTATGGTGGGAGTGGCTTGCCTGTTTTGCATGTTATTTTGGCATTAAATAAATGTTACATATCAGTTTGCAAACAATGTAAAATATATATATTTATCATTGGCTGTGTTTTAAATCTTAAAAGACACCCTATCCCCTCAACCCTCATATTAAGTAAACTCTTCTGATGACGTACAGCTGGTGAGTAACTTTATACAATTTTTTTTGTTGCTGAAATTGACGTCTGACGAGTATACACTTCGTCACGTTCATCCAGCAATGATTGTGTTTTCAGCCACGGGTAGCTAGTGGGTACTTTGTATGCGCTACAGTCAATTATGATTGCATGTCTACTTATATTCACTATATAATTATTAATATATGCCTACTGTATGATAGCTAGCAAATTAATTAGCTAACTAATGTTAGCCTGCCTAACTACTTCTGAAGAAGGAAAATGTTTTATTTCTACAATTTCCAAAAGCTAACCAAACAAAAACATCATTATTTTTATGAGGCGTGTTTGTGCATTAGTAGCACAATTTCTAACTTATTTACATTAGTTTTTATTTACACTTGTATGTTGACTCCATATTGACTTTCAGTTTTTACGTTTTAGCGGACTTTTCTTAGCGGATGTACAATCATCACGAATTGAATTATGGAGCGTTTCAGGCCCTGAAGTGAACATAATTCTACACTCGCAAACTCCATTTAAAAGGAGGTCTGGGGGGCTTATGTTGCACACCTCCCTTGCTTGGCAAAAGTCATTTGGACCGACGACAAATATGGCAGCGAGGATTCAACCAAGGGCTAAGGGTTTAGGGCCGAGGGCTGTCGGTTAGCTAATTCATTTGCTAGCTATCATACAGTAGGCGTATATTAATAACTATATAGTTCATATAAGTAGACATGCAATCATAATTGACCTTCGTGCTTATAAAACACTCACAAGCTACCGGTGGCTGAAAACACAGTCTTTGCAGGATGAACAACTGACACATTTTTGGGCAAGGGTAAACTCAGATGTCAAGATTAGTCATCAGAAGTGTCACCTTAATTTGAGGGCATTTCCTCTGCTGCAGGTTTTGAGGGCAGAGGGTGTGTCTGTTTAGTGTTTGGAATGCAGCTATAGATTTACATTGGCCACAGATAAAATTATGTCAAATCACGTTATATGTACAGTAGCTTTGATTAGACTGATCATGTCAAAATCTTAGCTAGCAGTCATCATCATGAATCAAGTGAACAATCTACTGGCAAATCCTTTTTCATTCCTTGTCATATGAAGAGAAATAATGAAGAGAAATTATAGACAAAACTTATCGGCGCTCATCGGCCATTGAATATAAACATTACAGAACAAGTTGGAAATCGCAAATTCAACAATGAGTGGTTTGGAAGGAAGTGAGCACAGCAAAACAAGGTGAGTCCAAAAATGTCTTGTATCCTGCTGCATAAATTATGTAATATGCCAGGGAGATATGTATACTGTAGCTAAGAAAGTAATAGTGAGCCAATCACGGTGCAATGCTCCGTATTTTCTGCTGGCTTGCCCCGCCACCACAGAAGGCACTGAGCTAGACTGAAACACCTACATTTTGGAGCTGCCTTACTCAAGAAAACAAAAAATACCATGTTTGTATGCGGCTTTATTAACTCAATGATATATATATTTTTGTACATAGTTTAAAACTGATATGTGACATGTATTAATGCCAAAATAACATGCAAAACAGGCAATATATTTATTATTTTTTTGCTAAAAATGTGGGGCTCAATGCCCTGAATTACGGGTCGCCACTTTTCTGCTGCATAAATGATGCAATATGCCAGGGAGATATGCATACTGTTTCTAATAAAGTAATACTAAATGCATGTTGTGTAGTAAGCTGTTTGTGGCCCATGTGCCTCACGCTAATAATTTGGTCCCTTTCCCCTCTTAATTTCGCCTACTGTTCTGACTTGGTGGTGCACGTGCACATGAAGCCTATAGCCTATTTTAGAGAAATGTAATCATCAAATATTGTAAGAGCCTTCATGTCTGCTTATATGCCCCCGTTATTTATCCTACAGTTCTGACTTGGTGTACAGGGACAACACTGTAAGAACGGCCCATGTTCTGAATTCTGTCACTGTACATTTCAAAAGTGCTGAACAAATAGTTATATTGACAATGTCCGTCCTAGCTCGATCATTAATGTCTTAATCGAAATTACGGATTGCTTCTTAACCGCTCATCGTTCCCTTATGCCATAGTTTGTACATCTCAATTGTCAGTAGAAACGACATTTGTTTAAGCAAGTCAGCTATATCAGCTATGTTTTTTTCAAAGGCAGTAAATGAGGCTGAATGAACTGTTTCGCTGCCAGACAAGGCTCGGCTGATAGCCAAGTGTAGCAGTGGTAAGGTTTTGGGACTGCTGTTGGGACTCTGCTGTTGGGACAGCTTTATGTAGGCCCTAACAGTTTGTGGGCACCATTTGTCACCATTATAGTGAAATGAATGTATTGTTTAGTGTTGTATTGTGTAGCGCCTTCGCTGGCATGCATAATTTTTTTGTTTGTTTTTTGTTTGCTCCACTAAGATTACATTCTAAAATCGCCACAGGCACGGGTACCTAGCGTGCACCTGTGATGTACCAACGATATCACCGGGACAAAATCTCTCACGGGATAACTGACACATCCTAATTTGACTTTATCTGGTAAAGACTCTGCATCAACTACCAGTAAGCTACCAGGATCGCATTCCTAAGAAAACAAAACGGAATAAAAAAACATTTGAAACTGAGGAAGAAGGCTATACATATGCCCAATTCCAAATCGACCCTATGTTACCTCTGCCCTTATATGCACTTGTAGAGATCTGTTGACACATAGCAGAGATTACTTCAAAAAAGGGAGGAAGAAAGGATGCACTTTTAAAGAATGACCAGTGGTGCCCTCGGCTGGGGTTGTGTATCTGCACTAAAGACCAGTTCCTGAATGCTCCACTGGATGCCCCCAGACAGCAAAATATCTCAAATAATACAGGAGCATATTTACCCAGCAATGAGAATACATAACAATACATAATATACTATCAGTAGCAGGGTAGTATTCCATTCATCCAGTATAGTGTCTTGCTTTCCTGCCTGTCAGATTAGTCACATATCCATATTCCATGGTTAAATAAGTATAATCTTGAAATAGCCTATTCTGCAAAAGGGATATTGACACAGGAATACAACCCCTGTAAAGCCAAATTAGCTTGTAATGATCCGAGTGTGGTAGCAGCGAACAATCTCAGGCAGCAACATACCTCACAACCATTCCCACAGAACAATCCACCTGTGGCCCATTAGTTAGACAGGCCCAATTAAGAGGACTCCCCCCCACTCCAGGGACAAGGTCTCAGCTCAGATCTAGCAGAGTTCCTCCAGGTGCTGCCCAGTAGGACTGATCCTCTGCCTGCTAGGAGCGGATATACACCAGGACTCAGCCCACCGAACCAGAGTGGCAAAACAGGTGCAGCAGCACAGTGGTGAAGAAAAAGAGCGTGAGAGAGACAGAGAGAGCTATCTGGAAAAAGGGACCTCTCTCTCTCTCTCTCTGGTACCCCTCTGCATGGCAGGTCGTATCCAGGTCAAGTTCATATCCCCCTCCCGGTCATCAGAGATACAACATCTGTTTTGGGTTGCCCTTATCAGCAGCGGAGATCCTTGACCACAATAAAAGGAAGTGCAGCCTACGGCAGAGGGCTACCACATCTTTAAAATAAAGTGGTGATCCTAACTGACCTAAGACAGGGAGTTTTTACTAATATTAAATGTCAGGAATTGTGAAAAACTGAGTTTAAATGTATTTGGCAAAGATGTATGTAAACTTCTGACTTGAACTGTATATATATTTTTCCTCTCTCTTTCTCTATCTATCTACACAGTGCATTTGGAAACTATTCAGTCCTCTTCCCTTTTTCCACATTTTGTTACGTTACAGCCTTATTGAGAAATTGATTTATTTTTTCTTCTCATCAATCAACACAAAATACCCATAATGACAAAGCGAAAAACAGGTTTGTAGAATTTTTTTGCAAATGTATTCAATATTTCTAACAGAAATACCTTATTTACATTCAGGCTCTTTGCTATGAGACTTAAAATTGAGCTTAGGTGCATTGTGTTACATTGATTATCCTTTAGATGTTTCTACAACTTGATTCAAGTTAAATTTAATTGGCTGGACATGATTTGTAAATGCACAAACCTGTCTATAAGGTCCCACAGTTGACTGTCCATGTCAGAGCAAAAACCAAGCCATGAGGTCGAAGGAACTGTCCGTAGAGCTCCGAGACAGGATTGTGTCGAGGCACAGATCTGGGGAAGGGTACCAAAAGATTTCTGCAGGATTGAAGCTCCCCAAGAATACAGTGGCCTCCATCATTCTTAAATGGAAGAAGTTTAGAACCACCAAGACGCTTCCTGGAGGCCAAACTGAGAAATCGAGGGAGAAGGGCCTTGGTCAGGGAGGTGACCAACAACCTGATGGTCACTCTGACAGAGCTCCTGAGTTCCTCTGTGGAGATTGGAGAACCTTCCAGAAGGACAACCATCTCGGCAGCACTCCACCAATCAGATGGAAGCCACTCCTCAGTAAAAGGGTCATGACAGCCCGCTTTGAGTTTGCCAAGCGGGCTGCACACACGCGCACACACACACACACACACACACACACACACACACACACACACACACACACACACACACACACACACACACACGCACACACACGCACACACACGCACACACACGCACACACACGCACACACACACTCACTCACATACGATAACATATGCTCTATACATACACATGGATTTAGTACTGTAGATATGTGGCAGTGGTGGACTAAGGTTCTGAGGGCACACAGTGTGTTGTGAAATCTGTAAATTTATTGTAATGTTTTAAAATTGTATAAACTGCCTTAATTTTGTTGGACCCCAGGAAGAGTAGCTGCTGCTTTGGGATGTGGATCCATAATAAATACAAATACAAATACCTAAAGGACTTTCAGATCATGACAAACAAGATTCTCTGGTTTGATGAAACCAAGATTGAAATCTTTGGCCTGAATGCCAAGCATCACACCTTGAGGAAACCTGGCACCAATCCTAAGGTGAAGCATGGAGGAGGCAGCATCATGCTGTGGGGATATTTTTCAGCGGCAGTGACTGGGAGACTAATCAAGATCGATGGAACGGAGCAAAGTACAAAGAGATCCTTGATGAAAATCTACTCCAGACTGGGGTGAATGTTCACCTTCCAACAGAACAACGACCCTAAGCACACAGCTAAGACAACGCAGGAGCGATAGCCAGAGCCCGGACTTGAACCCAATCGAACATCTCTGAACAGACCTCAAAATAGCTGTGCAGCAACGCTCCCCATCCAACCTGACAGAGCTTGAGAGGATCTGCAGAGGAGAATGGGAGAAAGTCCTCCAATACAGGTGTGTCAAGCTTGTAGTGTCATACCCAAGGAGACTCGAGGCTGTAAATCGCTGCCAAAGGCACTTCAACAAAGTTCTAAGTAAAGGGTCTGAATACTTATGAAATACTTTTGAATACTTCCCGAATGCACTGTATATGTACAGTACCAGTCAAAAGTTTGGACTCACCTACCCATTCCAGGGTTCCAATAATAGTGAAGACATCAAAACTATGAAATAACACATATGGAATCATGTAGTAACCAAAAAAGTGTGAATCAAATCAAAATAGATTTTAGATTCTTCAAAGTGGTCACCCTTTGCCTTGATGACAGCTTTGCACACTATTGGCACTATCGGATGTTCTCTCGATATATGTGTCACCATTTGGACCACCTTCCTGTCCTGATAAGCATTCAAAATGTAACACATACTTTTGTGTGTCAGGCAAAATGTATGGTGTAACAAGTACATTATTTTCTTTAGGAATGTAAGTGAAGTAAAAGTAAAAGTTGTCAAAAATGTAAATAGTAAAGTACAGATACCCCAAATAACTACTTAAGTAGTAATTTAAAGTATTTTTACTTAAGTACTTTACACCACTGTACATCTGTAGCACTTAACTCATTAATTAGGAATGAGGGTAAGACCAACGGCCTGAGAAACCTGGAGCAGTGTGTAATTGAAATACGGTGAGTGTGTGTGTGTGTTACCTTTTCCAGGCACCATTGGCCAACCATGAATCAGCCCGCCTGACCCTCGGAGTGATGTCATCTGCTGAAGAAGTGTTTTTCTAGTCTGCAGAATCCATCCCTGGGAGCAATCTTAAAACGGGATGCACGCACACACACACACACACACACACACACACACACACACACACACACACACACACACACACACACCGGCTAATCTCTGGCCTGATCTTCACCCTTTGTTATCATATCAGTATGAGAGCAAACTGAGAAAGCCAACAGTAGAGTTGCCATAGAAAACAAGTGGGAGAGGATCGGATACAATATTTATTGACTCTTGTGATATTGCAGAGTTTGACAGCCAGGGGTTGGTGACACAAGATCCAGTTTCATTACTGGTCTACTGGCGCACACCAACAGAAAGAATAGACTGTGTAATACATTTTATTTTGAGTGTTTGATACCTGACAACCCGACAACACTATCCTCCTGACAGGGGATCTGGCTTGGCCTGTGAAGGGAAATGTGTTTACATATCAACTGAATTCCCACTGTAAAAGCTTCACACAGGTTTGAGACAACTGAGACATTTCCAAACCACTTTGGCACTATCATCCTTTCTCCAATTCTCACACCTCAAAACACAACATTTCCCACAAACAGTCTATTCTCCTTTATCAACCCAGGATCTCACATTCCTCCAGATTGTGGATGAGAGGGTGTACTGCAGTCGGACCTGTCCCGTCTGCTGCTACAGAAGGGATTGGTCTGTCTCTGTTTTTTCATTGGTTCTCTCCCTCTCCGGCTGGGCCTATTAGGGCCATTTCAGGCCTAGGAGAGGAGAGCTTATTAGGAGCTCTGCCTGGCAGGCAGGCAGGAGATTATTACTGGCACAGTCTGAGCCCTGTTGAAGGAATGCAGGGCAAGTCAGTCACAGTCACTCCTCAGACAAGATTAGCTTTGTTTTTAACGACAACAATTACTTCATGTACCCCTCCCTCCCTCCCCCTCTCCCTCCTCCCACCACCACCACTAGCCCCCCTCTCCCTCCTCCCACCACCACCACCACTAGCCCCCCCCCTCCCCCAGCTCTATCGCTCAGTGGAAGATTGTATCTAATGTCAGAACACTCCCCGTCCTCGAAAACTGACCTGTTTTTGCAGTTAGGTTAACAGGATATATTCTGTTTAGGCAATTAGGATTAATAGACTACGGAAAGAAAGTTGGCATTTGCATAGGGCTGAAAATCCTGAGGGAGGAAGGGGGAATGGGTCAGATGTAGCACTCTCTCTGGGTTCAAGTTTCGGCCGTAAATCTAATTACTGTAACCGACATTGGGAGTGACAAAAAAATCTGGAAATGTAATCAAGGCCTGAACTGGAAAAAGGAATGTATGTTGCCATATAACACTAACAAGATCTCCTCTCCCCCGAGTCTCGTCTAGTCCTCTTTCTGTGCCAAATCAGATCTAATGACATTCTCCCTCAGAACATTAAACCAACATAGTTACTGTACATACAGTACACACTAAAAAAGGGTTTTGTGCCATTTTGGAAAACAATAAAAGGTTACAGCTGGATGACAACCAATCAAAGGCCCTGGTGCTTTGAAGCTAACAGCAGGATCCAAAGTTCTTCTCCCTTTCATCACCTGGCATAGAGAATGAGACTGACGTTCCTGGGGAGAGAGGGAGGATGGGAAGAAAACTCCCACCTTGGTCAGGCAATACAGAAACCCGGTCTTCCAAATTAAATTCCAGGTCCTGATTAAGAAAGTAGAGTCGAGGCTGTGGAGAGCCAGAGCTGTGCAGCTGCAGGCTGTGCAGGGTATGGGAGATGTCCTGTGTTTGTCTGTAGGTCTGCCTGTCTGCTTCACACCATCTGGCTATGTCTGGGGAAAGGCCTGGAACACCTACAGCACTTCCTCGCTTACATAATCTCACCCTGTCCCAAAGTCAACATTGGGGCTTAGCTCAGCGCTAAGTGGCCAGGAGAGAGGCTTCAGTGCGTGCAGGGACTAGGACTATGGGAGATACCGGAAAGAGTAAACTATGAAGGGATATGGGAGAGAGAGACCACATGCTGGTGATTCCCTCCCCCCAACATGCCCTCTAGGGGGCCTCCTATCTGAGGACCCAGTGGTTGGTATCCATTCATGCAAAGGGAAGCCAGCCTCCCCACCCCCCAAAATAATAAATAATAATCTTTCGTCTTGCTTTCATAATTTTCCTTCAATTCGCAAGAGGCTGAATGTATCTCACTGTAGAAAGAATCTGAGTGAGAAAAACAAGGCCCCTCTGTCTCTGTATATGTAGTCCATCTGTCTGATGCTGTCTGTGTCACACCTTGGGCATTTCTATGTTTTGTGTTTCTATGATTTTCTATCTCTGTGTTTTGGCCGGGTATGGTTCTCAATCAGGGGCAGCTGTCTGTCGTTGTCTCTGATTGGGAACCATACTTAGGTACCCTTTTTTCCCACCTGTGTTTGTGGGAAGGTGACTTTCTTTATGGCACTTAGCCTTAAGCTTCACGGTTTTGTTTTGTAGTGTGTATTGTTTTGTTCGGCGTCTTTTCTTAATTAAAGAACACGTATGCTCACCACGCTGCACCTTGGTCCGCTCCTTTCATCAGCCGTGACAGAACTTCCCACCACCAAAAGACCAA
Organism: Oncorhynchus masou masou; assembly: GCF_036934945.1. Taxonomy (NCBI): domain Eukaryota; kingdom Metazoa; phylum Chordata; class Actinopteri; order Salmoniformes; family Salmonidae; genus Oncorhynchus; species Oncorhynchus masou. The sequence continues at coordinate 41,591,114 of NC_088232.1, read as the reverse complement.
GCAGCGTGGCCAAGAGAGAAAGCCCCCAAAAAATTATTGGTGGTGGCACACGGGGCAGATGGCGGGGCCGAGGATGGAACCAGAGCCAGTCGGGGTGAAATTGGAGGTGAGTGAAGAGAGAGAAGCAGAGACAGTGAAGGAGTTAATGGGGAGATGGGAGGAGAGAGCTATGAGAGAACTGCTGTGTTGGTACATGAGGCACGACATTCGCCCTACGGAGCATGTCCTCGAGTTGATGTCACCTGAGTCAGCTCTCCATACTCGTCCTGAGGTGTGTGCTAGCCGTCTGGTGAAGACCGTGCCAGCCCCACACACCAGGCCTCCTGTGCGCCTCCCCAGCCCTGCACGTCTTGTGCCAGCTTGGCGCTCCAGACCTCCAGTGCGTCTCCACAGCCCGGTGAGTCCTGCACCGGCTCTAGGCACGGTTTCCCCAGTTCGCCAGGAGAACCCAGTGCGGCCTGTTCCAGCTCCTCGCACGTGCAGGGCTAGAGTGGGCATGCAGCCAAGAGGAATGGTGCAAGTGCCAAGCACCAGAGCTCCAATGCTCCCCCACAGCACGGTTCGACCTGTGCCTGCGCTCTGGAGGTGCCGGGCTAGAGTGGGCATTCAGCCTGGAAGAGTGGTGCCAAGGCTAGGCACCAGATCTTCAGTGCTCCCGCACAGCCCGGTCTATCCTGTGCCTCCTCCATGAACCAGGCCTCGGTAGGTCTCCCCAGCCTGGTGAGTCCTGAGCCTGCTCCCAGAGCCAGATCTCCTGTCTGTCTACCCAGCCTGGTGAGTCCCGTGCCTGCGCCCAGTCCGGAGCCTCCAGAGGTGCCTTCCAGTCCGGAGCCTCCAGAGGCGCCCTCCAGTTCGGAGCTTCCAGCGACGCCCTTCAGTCCGGAGCCTCCAGTGTCGCCCTCCAGTCCGGAGCCTCCAAAGGCGCCCTCCAGTCCGGAGCCTCCAAAGGCGCCCTCCAGTCCGGAGCTTCCAGCGACGCTCTCCAGTCCGGGGCCCACAACGAGGGTGTCCAGTCCGGGGCCCACAACGAGGGTGCCCAGTCCAGGGCCAGCTACGAGGGTGCCCAGTCCGGGGCCCGTTACGAGGGTGCCCAGTCCGAGGCCCGCTACGAGGGTCCCCAGTCCGGGGTCGGCGGCGAGGGTCTACGTCCCTCACCAGAGCCGCCACCGCGGAGAAATGCCCACCCAGACCCTTCCCTATAGGTTCAGGTTTTGCGGCCGGAGTCCGCACCTTTGGGGGGGTACTGTCACGCCCTGACCTTGGAGATCCCTTTTATGTCTCTATTTTTGTTTGGTCAGGGCATGAGTTGTGGTGTTCATTTCTATGTTTTGTGTTTCTATGATTTTCTATCTCTATGTTTTGGCCGGGTATGGTTCTCAATCAGGGACAGCTGTCTGTCGTTGTCTCTGATTGGGAACCATACACAGGGAACCAAAAAGGTACCCTTTTTTCCCACCTGTGTTTGTGGGAAGGTGACTTTCTTTATGGCACTTAGCCTTAAGCTTCACGGTTTTATTTTGTCGTGTGTATTGTTTTGTTCGGCGTCATGTACGCTCACCACGCTGTACCTTGGTCCGCTCCTTTCATCAGCCGTGACAGTCTGATCAAAAGAGTATGAATTTGTTGCCACCTTGTAGCATTGAATGCAAGTGAAACCAGCTAGCATTTGGCCTCCCTTGATAAACAAATTACATAAAATAATAGCCAATCTGCGTTGAGCTAAACTGAGTGAACTCAACTGTGAACGGTCCTGACACACCAAAAATTTGTGTAATTGAAAGTCAGTTTGGATTTGGCTTCACATCAATCACATCAAACAAAAGCCAAACGTAATTGACAGAAAAAAACAGAATTGTTTATTCTAATTGTGTTGTCGTCCTCGGGTGGCTAGCTAACTAGCTAAAATTGTCCCTTTCCTAAATTAGCCTTGGATGGAGATTGGGATTTGGTCTTGTGGTTTTACTTAATTCTCCGAAAAGGCCAATGATTATAACGGCGATTCTGACCATTCAAACAATAAATCCATACATTGTGCCCCTTACCTGAGAAGATGGAAGTTCAACATGTAGCTAGATGTAGTAGGCTAATGTTAACTAGCTGGCTCATTGTTGCCCATGAAAGGAAGTTAGTCTAGCGAGCAAACATTTTAGCCAGGTAGCCTAGGACAACAAAAACTAAAAGCGTGTACCGTATGACAGAGTCATAGACTGTTTCGGCAACATGAAAGAGAGGAGGATGGCATTGGTGTAGTGTGAGTCAACTTGCATGAATGCACGCACACACAGAAATCAGTGCCATTATCAGCCACATCATATTTAGCTTAGGTTGATTGGATTAAATTGTTTTTGTTATCTTTTAGTTGTCACTGTATTAGAGTAAGCATAGGTGATTTTATGATGTTGAAACTTTCACAATCAATTTTACTGAAATGATGTTGGAATAGTGGAGGTTTTCTTTGTGACTTGCGGTAACTCTCCATGATTCTAAATCAATAGTTGTTTAGTAGTCCAAAAATGTTGGAAACATTAACTTGCTTGACCATGCTGTAGGTCATGTAACTGTTTGTTACATGCAATATGCTTTGTGTTGCGGACAAAACCAGACAATATGCTTTGTGTTGTTGACAAAACCGGACAATATGCTTTGTGTTGTGGACAAAACCGGACAATATGCTGTGTGTTGTGGACAAAACCGGACAATATGCTTTGTGTTGTGGACAAAACCGGACAATATGCTGTGTGTTGTGGACAAAACCGGACAATATGCTGTGTGTTGTGGACAAAACCGGACAATATGCTTTGTGTTGTGGACAAAACCGGACAGTATGCTTTGTGTTGTGGACAAAACCGGACAATATGCTGTGTGTTGTGGACAAAACCGGACAATATGCTTTGTGTTGTGGACAAAACCGGACAATATGCTTTGTGTTGTGGACAAAACCGGACAATATGCTTTGTGAACTTCAGCGTCTCTGGTTTTGTGATGAAACACAGGTGTGGTTGAATGTATTCTGTAGGCCTATACATCACAGTGGCAAAGGCATATGGACTGACAGGTTATAGAGCAAACAACGCAATTATCACAACACAACACGCACCACTACTGGTGGGACTTCTGAGGATGTCTATGGAGTGGTTGGTCCCATGTTGTCATGGCGATAATGGCTTTTCCTGACTGGGAAGAGGAGGCCTTTTATCTGGCCCGCCACTGGAAACCTCAAGTCCACCTCCAGTTTCACTCCCTCCATCTCTCTGACTTTGAGAGGAGCTTCCACCAGAGGGAGGACAAGGATCAAGACCTCCTCTGAGAAGATACCAATAATAGACAGAAGGAATAAAGAATGGAGAGAGATATAGATGGATGATCAGAGAAGGAGAGAGAGAGAAATTCAGAGACAGACAGAAAAAGAGACCACCTGGTTCAGACAGGCCTCAGAGAAAAGACAGGAGTGGACATCATGCAGACTGTTTTGTGTCAAGACGAGCTTATTTGAACAAAACTCTGTCATGGTTCAGCATCATAGATAACTTTCCATTCACTCATTACTTTCTCATTATAAAGTAATTGTAGTCCCAATGTAGGACTATTTGTTCCAGTGTTTCAGGATCAAATGGGGTTAGGTGTTGAAGGTAATCCAGGGACAGACTGTTGAAGACATAATCCAGACACAATGTTTGGGATAGCTTTGTAAAAGCCAAAATAAATTGCATCAGACATCCTACTTCAAAATAAATACATTTTAAGAGAACACTGGTTGAAAAGATCATAACAACATGGCCACCCCACATGTGCTCTCTCTAATTCTCTCTTTCTTTCTCTCTTTCTTTCTCTCTCTCGGAGGACCTGAGCCCTAGGATCATGCCCCAGGACTACCTGACATGATGACTCCTTGCTGTCCCCAGTCCACCTGGCCGTGCTGCTGCTCCAGTTTCAACTGTTCTGCCTTATTATTATTCGACCATGCTGGTCATTTATGAACATTTGAACATCTTGGCCATGTTCTGTTATAATCTCCACCCGGCACAGCCAGAAGAGGACTGGCCACCCCTCATAGCCTGGTTCCTCACTAGGTTTCTTCCTAGGTTTTGGCCTTTCTAGGGTATTTTTCCTAGCCACCGTGCTTCTATACCTGCATTGCTTGCTGCTTGGGGTTTTAGGCTGGGTTTCTGTACAGCACTTTGAGATATCAGCTGATGTACGAAGGGCTTTATAAATACATTTGATTTGATTTGATTCAAGAGCACCGATGGGAAGATGATGATCTATGGACAATGTTACTAATGTTTGATGATCAATGGAGAAGTCATTCAGTAAACAACAGCTGCCTCCTGTTTAAAGGAGCTTTCTGATGCTTGTTGGTCTGTTTACAACACTCATGGTACGTCATGAAAACAGAACATCTGTGCACCAGACAAATGCAGAGAGAACAATTGACAAACTATGATGAGGATGTGATGATATCTATAATTACATCAGGTTTCAAAAGGGATTGTTAGCTCCGACAAAGGAACATCTCTAGAACTTATATTATTACAGGTTATAACTAGGGTCTGGAGTTTTTCCTGGTCAGGTCACATGATCAGGAACAACTATTGGCCCTCCAGATGAGGCAACCAAAGACATTGGTGGTTCCCAAACCATAACAATTCTAGAGACTAATTAACGAGAGAAATAAAAACACAGCCATTCTCTAATTAGTAATATAGTTATATTTAACCCCACAGTGCCACAACACAGACACTCACAGACAGACAGACAGATCTCCCGTAGTTACACAGGGGATAGGGTTTCCACTACAACAGGTATTCATCAAACATGACTCTCGTGTTCTTCATTCACGTCTAAAAGCCTAATTACAACTGACTAGGAATGGCTACATAGTACAGTACAGGATGGATTGCATTGGGCAAAGACTGGATCAGGCCTTAAGACATGCAACTCTATCATCAATCTTCTTTACACGAGGCAGTATTGTACATGTTTACCCCATACCACTGTTTGGGAACGTATCGACAGAGAGTAGCAGCACCCACCAGGGAAATAACAGAAACAAACATGGCGGTTGTATTTCAAATGTGGCCTATTTTTTATTATTGTTGAGAGGCATACATTACAGTGCAAACAATTCTTTGGCAACCTTACAATACAATTGTCAGATAGGTATCCACTTTGACCACTCACTTTGGGACAGTGTAGGTAAAGCATGTTCAGTCTTGCAGAGCAGTGCATTCTGGTGACAGTGGGGGGTTTGGGGAACAAAGGGGAGACCAGTAACATGAGGGTCAGAATGAACATTTAAAAAAAGTCGAAAGGTACTCATTACAACATGGCTGAAGATGACATGACAACCAGCGATGCAGAGGAAGTGAGATCACAGTGCAATGGGAGCCAAACCTGGGGTTGCATGCACACACACACACACACACACACACACACACACACACACACACACACACACACACACACACACACACACACACACACACACACACACACACACACACACACACACACACACACACACACACACACACACACACACACACACACACACACACACGCAGGAGTAAAAGCCAAGGTACTACAGAGGAAAGTAGAGGGAGGAGAAAGGAAGGGTCTACAATGCATAATGCAGCATGTATTCCATGTGGTATGATACCAATGTGCCAACATTGCTATTGAGCTCCACCACAACTACATGATTGCCTTGACATTCTTGGAGAAACCCCAAACCCCAACAGCATACTGTACATACTTGTATCTGATTGATGGGCCTGTGAGTGTGTGTGTGTGTGTGTGTGTGTGTGTGTGTGTGTGTGTGTGTGTGTGTGTGTGTGTGTGTGTCCGTCAATGGGAAACACTCTGTTGGCTTATTTGTAACAGTAGGGAGCCTCCAGAAAATAAAGCAGCACCAGATATTTGATTGACACCATCTCCCATTCCACCCTCCCCTCCCATCTGGCTTGCATTAGAGAGGAATGGGGTTCAGAGAGGTAGACGTCTGCGCTTCACACACCCGGCCAAATGATGTCACCTCACCTCCATATCCATCGTCTCCTATGAACCTAAGAGATGAGAGCCAGGCAACGTTTCTCACCTGCATTAAAACTACAGAGACCTGGTGATCGGTCACACACACACAGCTCTCCAGCACACAGAGGAGAATAGTTACATCATATGGGCTGAGTGCTTGGGAAGGAGGAAAGGAATGCATGTGAGTGAGTGTCCTTCAGTAAACTGGAGCTGAGAAGCTGTGGGTTCGGTTATGAGAGCACGAGATAGTTAGGGAGGTATGGCTGCAGTCCTTTAATGTCTATGTGTGAGTATGGGCTAATGCTGGAGAGAGGGGTAGACGGGACACTAGGGGTAGGACAGAGTACTGCTGTGGTAGGTTAGCAGTAGGCACTGAAAGAGGGGGCGAACACTGAAAACGTTGGGACAAAAATGACTACATCTCTACAGTGGTAACAAATGGCCTTTCACTGCTTTAACAACATGGAGTGTGAAAAAGCATGACATTAAAATGATTATGCCTTCTAGTGAAGAGCGGTTGAGCCAAATAGTAACATCTCCCCTTCCAACCCAACCCCAAGCCCCAACTCCAACCAACACCCCTCAAGTTTGTAAAAGTTTGACATTGCCTTGAGGAGAGGAGATAACATATCTAAATACCAGATGTTATTTAGTTCACCAACAGTTGCCATTGAAGACAGATGTGATAACAAGGTAAAAAATCAGTAGACATCTTTGAATTGTAAAAGGTTTTTGTAGGGCTTCACATTATCTTCATATGTTAGCAGGTGATACAAAAGGGAAATACATATTCATAATATGATATAAAGCACCAGACACATTTTGAAAAGCAGAAGTAATTTAGTACATAAAATGTCTCAAATGTGATTTTTTTTAAGAACAAAAGGCACATAACGAGTGTATATTTGTTGCTTTGCATATTGTAAAACATAATAATAATAATAATAATACTTTGAAGGGTTGTATTTAGTGACTAAATCGTTAAGACAAAGGGGAAAATTAGCACCAGTTTTTCGGCATCTCTCACCTGAGAAAGCGTTTTGAGACAACATGGCCGACCCATGGTCGATCTAATGGCTGCAGTGCCATTTCCTCCTCTTTTCACAACAAATTTGTTTCAGCCACTTTGTGGGGCCTTCAAATGCAGTGGTGAGGTAACACTTCAGATCAGAGACCTCTATCTGAGGCCCTGTATGGGAGGCCCCTGAGTGAGGAAGGGGGGTTTTCCATCTGTCCATCCATCCAAATATTCATCCATCCATTCATCCTTCCAGAAGGAAGCACATCCATAGTGACTGCTCTCCTGTTGCCAGTGGATTTGAAACCAAGCCTCAGGCAGTTCGTTGGCTATGGGGACATGACAATCAAAATAACAAAATAATACAAATTATGATTTTTCTAAAAACGATTTAAAAAACGAGGCAATTGGGTGCCGGTGGCTGTTAGGTAAGCGCACCGTCAGGGTCTCTCCTTCTGTGTGTGTATGTGTGTGTGTCAGACACTAGGGCACGGGGCCCCTGAGGGTTATACGTGATGAGGGCTACCCAGTGCCTTGCTCCCTGTCTGGGTCTGGCTGTTACTGGCTGCTCCCTCTCCTTGGTTGAGACACACGGGGCAGCACAATCCTTTCAGCTTCACAGGCTCCTGGCACTCCACCGTCGGAGGACACGACTCCATGAAGCACGTCACCTGGGCATCCTGGAGGGAGGGAGGGAGGGAGTGGGGAGGAAAGAGAGGGAGGGAAAGAAAGAAAGAAAGACAGAAAGAGAGAGGGGGGTCGTCAGCTTTGGCATGATAAACCTTGCTCTCTGCTAGCAGTTGGAAAAGTGAGAGACTGGAGATTCATGAAGATAAAGAGGTGAAAAGAATCAGTCAAGCTGAAAAGTGACACACTGTACATGGGTCTCGCCTGCCTCCAGGCAGTGTGGAAAGGTGTGAAAAGAGCCCGCTAATGGCAAACAGGCCTGATAAGCTGGGTGTGAATGTGAGAAGTGAATATACTGTACACTTTGCACTGTGTGCGTGTTGAGGAGACAGTGGTGAATAGACTGTGGTTGTGCAAGTCTGTGTGTGGTCTGTACATGTGTGTGTGATCTGTATGGACATGTACATCAAGTTAGTAGAGGCACAAGCTTCATGTAGTCATTGCGTGCTAGGAATATGGGACCAAATCCTTAACTTTTGACTACTTTAATACACATACAGTTGAAGTCGGAAGTTTACATATACCTTAGTCAAATACATTTAAAGTCAGTTTTCACAATTCCTGACATTTAATCCTAGTAAAAACTTTATTTTAAGAATGTGAAATGTCAGAATAATAGTAGAGAGAATGATTTATTTCAGCTTTTATTCTTTCATCACAATCCCAGTGGGTCAGAAGTTTACATACACTCAATTAGTATTTGTAAGCATTGCCTTTAAATTGTTTAACTTGGGTCAAACGTTTCAGGTAGCCTTCCACAAGCTTTCCACAATAAGTTGGGTGAATTTTGGCCCATTCCTCCTGACAGAGCTGGTGTAACTGAGTCAGGTTTGTAGGCTTCCTTGCTTGCACACGCTTTTTCAGTTCAGCCCACACATTTTCTATAGGGTTGAGGTCAGGGCTTTGTGATGGCCATTCCAATACCTTGACTTTGTTGTCCTTAAGCCATTTTACAACTTTGGAAGTAAACTTTGGAACAAAACTTTGGAAGTAATGGAAGACCTATTTGCGACCAAGCTTTAACTGATGTCTTGAGATGTTGCTTCAATATATCCACATAATTTTCCTACCTAATGATGCCATCAATTTTGTGAAGTGCATCAGTCCCTCCTGCAGCAAAGTACCCCCACAACATGATGCTGCCACCCCAATGCTTCACGGTTGGGTTGGTGTTTTTCGGCTTGTAAGCCTCCCCCTTTTTCCTCCAAACATAACGATGGTCATTATGGCCAAACAGTTCTATTTTCTTTCATCAGTCCAGAGGACATTTCTCTAAAAAGTACAATCTTTGTCCCCATGTGCAGTTGCAAACCGTAGTCTGGCTTTTTATGGTGGTTTTGGAGCACTGGTTCCTTCCTTGCTGAGCGGCCTTTCAGGTTATGTCGATATAGAACTCGTTTTACTGTGGATATAGATACTTTTGTACCTGTTTCCTCCAGCATCTCAAAAGGTCCTTTGCTGTTGTTCTGGGATTGATTTGCACTTTTTGCACCAGGGGACGTTCATCTCTGGGAGACAGAACGCGTCTCCTTCCTAAGTGGTATGACGGCTGCGTGGTCCCATCGTGTTTATACTTGTGTACTATTGTTTGTACAGATGAACTCGGTACCTTCAGGATTTGGAAATTGCTCCCAAGGATGAACCAGACTTGTGTAGGTCTACAATTTTGTTTCTGAGGACTTGGCTGATTTCTTATGATTTTCCCATGAGTCAAGCAAAGAGGCACTGAGTTTGAAGTTAGGCCTTGAAATACATCCACAGGTACACCTCTAATTAACTCAAGTTATATCAATTAGCCTATCAGAAGCTTCTAAAGCCATGACATCCTTTTCTGGAATTTTTCCAAGCTGTTTAAAGGCACAGTCAACTTAGTGTTTGTAAACTTCTGATTCACAGGAATTGTGAAATAATCTGTCTGTAAACAATTGTTGGAAAAATAACTTGTGTCATGCACAAAGAGATGTCCTAACCAACTTGCCAAAACCATAGTTTGTTAACAAGAAATTTGTGGAGTGGTCCTAAGTGTATGTAAACTTCCGACTTCAACTGTACATGTATAAGTGAATTTGTTCAAATACTTATCACACTTTCAAATGGTGGGACTAGATACATGAAGTGATTTCATTTCTAAATGGTTAAACAGATACTGTATTAAAAAACCCTTTCTGTACTTTCGCTTCATATGAAACATTTTGGATCTCAAATCTAAGATGCTGGAGTATAGAGCCGAATTAAAAGTTACAGCTTCACTATGCAAATAAATACGTAGGGGAGTGTATGCATGTGTGTGGAGGGGGGGGGGGGGTACATACTCTGCACTCGCATGTGGAGCAGGGATCCTTCTTCCACCTTTCTCCGTCCGATCGCTCACGACCCTCCGCATCAGTGCAGTCTGTCTTACTCAGACGAGCTTCAAGTCTTTTAATCTGCAGACAGACAGGAGGGGTTAATGGAGGCTAAGGACAGGAGGTAGCACCCCTCTGCTAACTAAAGCCCAGAGCAACACACAAAAATAAAGCCCAAAGCAACCCCCCCCCCTCCCCAGAACGTACACACACACACCCACAGCCAAACGTCTTTCCTGTAATGCGAGTCACGCGAACAAGCTAGACCTGGGGCAGTTTTATTTAACCATCCACTTACAATAAATACCCCCCCTTCAAAGACCCAGGCAGCACACAGAGGGGCCAAGGGCAGGGAACAGGGCCCAGTCTATTTAAATCATCTGTCCCACTTACAACTTAAAGTGGAACTGACAGTGTTTTAGCAACATGAAATCTTGTAAAAATCTGTTCATATAAACCCCCAGGAAAAAATATGACGCCATTTTCTGATGCTTAGATATGGTCATTTTCACATTTTCATACTTTCATAGAATATTTGGGAATGACAGACAGTAACACATTTGTGAAAATTCTATAGCAATACGTATATAGTGGGAAAGCGGCAGTGTGTGTGTTTGGACAATGAATAGTCACTGCAGTAAATAAAACATATCGTCTCGATCAAACCCACAGCATCGTTGTGCAAAATGGTACGCAGCATCATCTGGATATGTGTGCAACAAAAGTTCAACATTCACCTTCTGCTATCATTTCTGTCAAACCGCCTACGCATACGATTTGATGCATACGTTTTGATGCATACGTTTGACACACCCCAACGTATGCACAGAACGCACAACAACTGCCTCTGTAACGCAATGCTGCAAGGCAAATGCAGAGTTCCATTGGAAATGAATGTACTTCTGGTGTACCACAGCGCAACGACGCTCTCGGTGTGATCAAGGCATAATAAAAATGTGTAGGTTTGTGGACAACTCTACACAGACCGGTGCGCCTTAGCCAATAAGAGCTTATATGCAAATAAGTCATTTGCCACACGGGTCGGCGGTCATTCACTTTGAACTGGACTGTGTGTTTACAGACAGTAGCAACAGCGTGACTTTAGACCAATAGAACACATTCGCCAAAAGTCACAAAATACACCTGAATGGATTTCTGCGAATACGTAAATACCACGTGAGTCCACATACATTTAGGAACTTTACAGTCCTATTGATCCAACCACCATGAACAGGTGTCTTTCCCTCCTTAAGATCAACAACTAATGTTAGCCAGAGACAGATGAGCTAAAATCTAACGAGGGAACAGTAGACAAACACTCTCAAACATTTTCAGCTTGTAGTTGACCATCAGAATTGCGCTGATAAACGATGGGGAATAGTAGCCCACTCGCCCTTCTGCAGCTCGCCTGCCAATGCATGCTTGTCTCAACCCGCGTTTTGGCAATTGAATGAGAACTGCCTGCCCGTCCGCCCATTGAATTGATGCAAATACATTTGATTGACAACTAAGAAATATGCATGCTAACTGTGGGTCAAGTTCAGCATAGCTAGCTAGCTAGCTAGCAAAGCGATCCACATTCCTTGCTTGATGACCAAATGACACCTGAATCTCTAACTGTAGCCACACAAAAAAAACACACGATATGAGGGTAGAAAGCTGGCCACTCGTCCACTGACATGACATTCTCCCAGCAGCTAGCTAGTTAACTAACGTTTGGGTCCGTGTTTTTCGCTAAATAAATAGCTACATGAATAGATACGCTAGTCTATTAGCCATGTAATGACAGACTTGTGATCATTGCTAGTTTGATTGTATTGACATTCCCAGCCTTAGTTACATTTGTCCGTTTTTGTCCAAAATCAAGAGTAATTGAAACTGAAACAGTGCATCCTGAGTGGGTAGAGGAAGCAAACAATGTACCAGGCCAGCTGTAATTTATAACCTGAAAGCAGGAACTACCAAGAAATGTATTGGTGAATTATTTTAATCATGCATCGAACTGCATCCCTCTATTCGGCCAACAATGGAATTTGGAGTAAAAAATTAAGCTTTTAAAAAAATCTCTTATAAAGTATTTTTTTTGCATGAACTGAGTATATATTTTTTACTGATATTTTGACTGTCTGTTTGTTTCATATCTGCCAAAGTAGTTAAAACGCTGTAAGTTTCACTTTAACCCTGGGGCGGGCAGGGTAGCCTAGAGCGTTGGACTAGTAACCGAAAGGTGGCAAGTTCGGATCCCCAAGCTGACAAGGTACAAATCTGTCGTTCTGCCCCTGAACTGACAGTTAACCCACCCAGGCCGTCATTGAAAATAAGAATTTGTTCTTAACTGACTTGCCTAGTAAAATAAAGGTAAAAAAATAAATAATCAAAGCCATGTTAGCCAGTGTGCTACATGCTAAAATCCTATACTATCAGGCAGCATATCTTCTTCAATCTGGGCACATACAATACCGGCTAATAGTGTCTGGATTCTCCAATGTTCTGCATAGGTTCTAAGTGTAAGAGCCTGCGCTGAATATGACTGGGCTTGCAGTGTAGAGGAAGGATGTAATGAAGCACTCAAATCACTATCCAACAAGACTGGTGTTGCTATTTCAAGGTGTGATGAGCAGACGGAATGAGACTGGGGTAACACTTCTTAATGGACAAACTCAACAGATCTAGCCTTATGTGGTATACGACTGTTCTCACCTGCTTCCGTAAACCTGTGATAGTCTTCTGCATGTCCACCACAAAGTCTTGGAAGTCATTCAGCGAGGGTTCAATGCTTTGTTGCCAGGTGAGAGAGACATTCACAAGATTTTCAGGAGTGCCTTCACCTGGGCTGAAATATAAGAAAACACATCCCAAAATACAACCTTATGTTTTATAGCATAACTTGGTGAGTTATAATACTTGTAGTCACCACAGTCGTTAGCTATGACGCAGAATGGTTATCACATTCAAGGAACTTAATGTAGCCGGAGGTACCTGCTGTTCCTCTGTATGCTGTTGGCGGCAGGCTTCTCCTCTGCAGAGCTCTGGTCCACTGATCTGCGCCCTCTGAAGTGGTAGGACAGGGCATTGAACTGACCCTTGGTTCTGCAGTCTGGGGGTACAACAAATCACAACTTAAACAATGGGGCAAATCAGGAAACTCAGATTACATAAAGATGAATGAATTAAAGCTCTGGGCCCATGCCCTGTGCAGTCTTATCTGTGACGTGACCAGTGATGCTGGTGAGTACTGCTGGAGCTCTGCTGACAGTCTCTCACTCACACCTTGGTACAGTGTGGTGGTAGGTGGGGATCTGCCCTGAACACACACCACTTCATCTTCAGGTCCCCTTTCAACACACTTCAAAGAGCTTATCTAAGAGCAGGTCTACCAAGACGCCAGCCTCCCACACATCCACACACCATATAGACGGTTTCCCTGGTAACGTCATGAAAATGATGAACATGCATTGCAAGGGTAGAAGGCCCTGTGTTGTGATTCTGAATAGTCAGATAGCTAGCCACAATGACCAGAGGCTGCCATGTGGGGAATCGTAGGTGGTTTGTTTCAGCTCGTTCTATCTTGTTTTTGATACCTTGTCTTGTTTTGAGGTGTTTTGACTTATACCACATCTATGATAAATTGGCAAAAATGTACCAGCTAGCTAACAACTACAGCAATGTATTTGAGAGACAACAAGTGCTTATTGTGAAAATGCATTTATGTTTTCAATACATTTGGAGACAAAATATTATTTACATGTTGTCAATAATCCTTTTCTAAGCCAACACCATCTACTTTGCCCCCAAGATGCTCACACCCTCCTTATAATAGAGGAGCAATAAACCCCCTGACAGAAACCAGTTACACAGAGAGGCCCTGTAATTGAGGTCCTGTAATTATGTGGGCTGTAACGTACACTGTGGGAGATTCTCAGGTTGGGGTGATGATAAACAAAAGCTATAAAACACATATAACATGAAAAAAAACCTCAGCTATAAAATACTTATTTATCAAAAACAAAACTCTCCCTCATTCACATGCATGAAGAGAAAGACACAAACACACGCACACACACACTGTCTACAGTTTGTCTTGTCACACACACACACACACACACACACACACACACACACACACACACACACACACACACACACACACACACACACACACACACACACACACACACACACACAGAAACCAGAGCATAACTCTATCCTCTTCTCCTCTGATCCTCTCCACATCTGACCCTCTTCTACTCTGACCCTTTCCAAGTCTGACCCTCTCCACATCTGACCCTCTCCACCTGTGACCATCCATATGTCTGACCCTCTCTATGTCTGACCCTCTCCAAGTCTGAATCTCTCCACCTCTGCCCCCCCTACTCTGACCCTCTCCACCTCTGACCTCTTCTACTCTGACCCTCTTCTCTTCTGTCCCTCTCCACATCTGATACTCTCCACATCTGACCCTCTTCAAGTCTGAATCTCTCCACCTCTGCCCCCCCTACTCTGACCCTCTGACCCTCTCCACCTCTGACCCTCTTCTACTCTGACCCTCTCCACGTCTGCCCCTCTTCTCCTCTGACCCTTTCCACATCTGACCCTCTACATGTCTGACCCTCTTCTCTGACCCTCTCCACGTCCGACCCTCTTCTCTCTGACCCTCTCCACGTCTGACCCTCTTCTCCTCTGACCCTCTCCACATCTGACCCCCTCCACGTCTGACCCTCTTCTCCTCTGACCCTCTCCACATCTGACCCTCTTCTCCTCTGACTCTCTCCCCATCTGACCCTCTTCTCTCTGACCCTCTCCACGTCTGACCCTCTTCTCTCTGACCCTCTCCATGTCTGACCCTCTTCTCTCTGACCCTCTCCACGTCTGACCCTCTTCTCCTCTGACTCTCTCCCCATCTGACCCTCTTCTCCTCTGACCCTCTCCCCATCTGACCCTCTTCTCCTCTGACTCTCTCCCCATCTGACCCTCTTCTCTCTGACCCTCTCCACGTCTGACCCTCTTCTCTCTGACCCTCTCCATGTCTGACCCTCTTCTCTCTGACCCTCTCCACGTCTGACCCTCTTCTCCTCTGACTCTCTCCCCATCTGACCCTCTTCTCCTCTGACCCTCTCCCCATCTGACCCTCTTCTCCTCTGACCCTCTCCCCATCTGACCCTCTTCTCCTCTGACCCTCTCCCCATCTGACCCTCTTCTCCTCTGACTCTCTCCCCATCTGACCCTCTCCACTGACAGGATATTCACTTTTTATTAGCTTTTCCCATGTTCATTTGTGAAGGCTGAGTGAACTCAGGGTCAGAGCCAAGAGGAAAAAAGGAAAGCAATCATCTAAGGATAAGAGACCACAGTCGTAAATGTAAATCACAAAATCATTATGTTCTCAAGAGACATTATCTGAGCTCATAGCAAGGACTAGTGAATCTAGTTGGCCATTGTCCAAGGCTAATTTTGAATAAAACATACCTCACTTATATTTCACTATATTTAATTGTACTTGATGAATAACCAATTTACCAATATTAATGTCACAAGCATGAGGCAACAGTTGAGGGTGGAGGGAGAGTGGGGTGAAAGTAGGGTGAGTACACCCCCAGACCTCTCCACTTCACCCCCGTATCCACCTGAATACAAACTCTTTCAACTCAAAAGTCCCTGAATGCCTACTCAGTGTACATCATGACATCATCTAAAACATTCAAAGGTTCCAGTAGGGAGTAAATAGCTTAATATGTGTAAGCTGCTCACAGAAGCCCTGTATTCTCACCCAGCCACCCAGAATAAGTGGCTCAGAGTCATCCACTCAGGGGTTTGTTGGAGGGAAAATTCAGCTGCTCTCCAAAAACCAAAACCTCTCCTGCACCCCCAGATACCAATTCCAACTTTCCAACAATTTCCAATAGCATATCTACTAGCCTATGCTTTGGCTGAAGAGAAGTGTCCCAGGTAATTCAATAAATTGGTGAATTGGTTGCGCTGCTCACACATGTGACGACATGCTAACCAAATAATATATGTTAGTAGATGGGGCGAGACAAACCCCCACTGAAAGCCCTCATACTCATACCTACTGTCATCCCAGTCATGTACTGCTGGGTTAGTCAATGGAACCCTGGGATGGAATGTACAACATCAGGGCTAACTCTCAATATAATATGTAACCCTTACAATCACATGGTAATATCTTAAAAAGCCTGGTCATGAACCAAGAGTCTGGGGTCAGAGGGTAGTACCAGGAGGCTGGGGTCAGAGGGTAGTACCAGGAGGCTGGGGTCAGAGGGTAGTACCAGGAGGCTGGGGTCAGGCAGTAGTACCAGGAGTCTGGGGTCAGAGGGCAGTACCTGGAGGCTGGGGTCAGAGGGTAGTACCAGGAGGCTGGGGTCAGAGGGTAGTTCCAGGAGGCTGGGGTCAGAGGGTAGTACCAGGAGGCTGGGGTCAGGCAGTAGTACCAGGAGTCTGGGGTCAGAGGGCAGTACCTGGAGTCTGGGGTCAGAGGGTAGTACCAGGAAGCTGGGGTCAGAGGGTAGTACCAGAAGTCTGGGGTCAGAGGGTAGTACCAGGAAGCTGGGGTCAGAGGGTAGTACCAGGAGGCTGGGGTCAGACGGTAGTACCAGGAGTCTGGGGTCAGAGGGTAGTACCAGGAGTCTGGGGTCAGAGGGTAGCACCAGGAGGCTTGGGTCAGAGGCTAGTACCAGGAGTCTGGGGTCAGAGGGTAGTAACAGGAAGCTGGGGTCAGAGGGTAGTAACAGGAAGCTGGGGTCAGAGGGTAGTACCAGAAGTCTGGGGTCAGACGGTAGTACTAGGAGTCTGGGATCAGAGGGTAGTACTAGGAGTCTGGGATCAGAGGGTAGTGCCAGGAGGCTGGGGTCAGAAGGTAGCAGGGAACAGTAGAGCAGGTAGCTGATTACATATATCTCTCAAGACAAACACACTACCAAAATCTGAAAAATAAACCATGGCAATTATGGTAATGTTGATCAAAGGTACATTCTTGACCCACTAATCAATTCCAATTATAGCCACACCCTAACCTATACAGCCACAACTGGGGATCCAATTTAGCTAGTCAATGGCCCTTTTCACTGTGATGAGACAAAGCCTGAAGACATTTGTATTATTTAATCTCTGTCCTATCTTATCTGGGTTTGTTGTTTTCACATGCAGGCAAATGCAGGCAAATCCAATCGAGAATCTGTGGAAAGAACTGAAAACTGCTGTTCACAAATGCTCTCCATCCAACCTCACTGAGCTCGAGCTGTTTTGCAAGGAGGAATGGGAAAAAATTTCAGTCTCTCAATGTGCAAAACTGATAGAGACATACCCCAAGCGACTTACAGCTGTAATCGCAGCAAAAGGTGGCGCTACAATGTATTAACTTAAGGGGGCTGAATAATTTTGCACGCCCAATTTTTCAGTTTTTGATTTGTTAAAAAAGTTTGAAATATCTAATAAATGTCGTTCCACTTCATGATTGTGTCCCACTTGTTGTTGATTCTTCACAAAAAATACAGTTTTATATCTTTATGTTTGAAGCCTGAAATGTGGCAAAAGGTCGCAAAGTTCAAGGGGGCCGAATACTTTCGCAAGGCACTGTATATCGAATCTTCCATTCCTCTCAAACATTTTTGAAAAAGCTGTTGCGCAGCAACTCACTGCCTTCCTGAAGCCAAAAAAGTATACGAAATGCTTCAGTCTGGTTTTAGACCCCATCATAGCACTGAGACTGCACTTGTGAAGGTGGTAATTGACCTTTTAATGGCATCAGACCGAGGCTGTGCATCTGTCCCCGTGCTCCTAGACCTTAGTGCTGCTTTTGATAACATTGATCACCAAATTCTTTTGGAGAGATTGGAAACCCAAATTGGTCTACACGGACAAGTTCTGGCCTGGTTTAGATCTTATCTGTCGGAAATATATCAGTTTGTCTCTGTGAATGGTTTGTCCTCTGACAAATCAACTGTACATTTGTGTTCCTCAAGGTTCCGTTTTAGGACCACTATTCTTTTCACTATACATTTTACCTCTTGGGGATGTCATTCGAAAACATAATGTTAACTTTCACTGCTATACGGATGACACACAGCTGTACATTTTAATGAAACATGGTGAAGCCCCAGAATTGCCCTCACTAGAAGCCTGTGTTTCAGACATAAGGAAGTGGATGGCAGGGTAGCCTAATGGTTAGAGTGCTGGACGAGTAACCGGCAGGTTGCAAGTTCAAACCCCCGAGCTGACAAAGTACAAAGCTGTCGTTCTGCCCCTGAACAGGCCGTCATTGAAAATAAGACCTTGTTCTTTATTCTTAACTGACTTGCCTAGTTAAAAAAAGAAAACTTTCTACTTTTAAACTCGGACAAAACAGAGATACCTGTTCTAGGTCCCATGAAACAAAGAGATCTTCTGTTGAATCTGACAATTAATCTTAATGGTTGTACAGTCGTCTCAAATAAAACTGTGAAGACCTCGGCGTTACTCTGGACCCTGATCTTTCTTTTGACGAACATATCAAGACTGTTTTAAGGACAGCTTTTTTCCAACTACGTAACATTGCAAAAATCAGAAACTATCTGTCCAAAAATGATGCAGAAAAATGAATCCATGCTTTTGTTACTAAGTTAGACTACTGCAATGCTCTACTTTCCAGCTACCCAGATAAAGCACTAAATAAACTTCAGTTAGTGCTAAATATGGCTGCTAGAATCCTGACTAGAACCAAAAAATTTGATCATATTACTCCAGTGCTAGCGTCCCTACACTGGCTTCCTGTTAAGGCAAGGGCTGATTTCAAGGTTTTACTGCTAACCTACAAAGCATTACATGGGCTTGCTCCTACCTATTTCTCTGATTTGGTCCTGCCGTACATATCTACACACGCTACGGTCACAAGACACAGGCCTCCTAATTGTCCCTAGAATTTCTAAGCAAACAGCTGGAGGCAGGGCTTTCTCCTATAGAGCTCCATTTTTATGGAATGGTCTGCCTACCCATGTTAGAGACGCAGACTCGGTCTCAACCTTTAAGTCTTTACTGAAGACTCATCTCTTCAGTGCGTCATATGAATGAGTGTAGTCTGGCCCAGGAGTGTGAAGGTGAACGGAAAGGCTCTGGAGTAACGATCCGCCCTTGCTGTGTCTGCCTGGCCGGTTCCCCTCTTTCCACTGGGATTCTCTGCCTCTAACCCTATTACAGGGGCTGAGTCACTGGCTTACTGGGGCTCTTTCATGCCGTCCCTAGGAGGGGTGCGTCACTTGAGTGGGTTGAGTCACTGATGTGATCTTCCTGTCTGGGTTGGCGACCCCCATTGGGGTGTGCTGTAGTGGAGATCTTTGTGGGCTATACTCGGCCTTGTCTCAGGATAGTAAGTTGGTGGTTGAAGATATCTCCCCAGTGGTGTGGGGGCTGTGCTTTGGCAAAGTGGGTTGGGTAATATCCTTCCTGTTTAGCCCTGTCTGGGGATATCATTGGATGGGGCCACAGTGTCTCCTGACCCCTCCTGTCTCAGCCTTCAGTATTTATGCTGCAGTAGTTTATGTGTTGGGGGCTAGGGTCAGTTTGTTATATCTGGAGTACTTCTCCTGCCTTATCCGGTATCCTGTGTGAATTTAAGTATGCTCTCTCTAATTCTCTCTTTCTCTCTTTCTTTCTCTCTCTCAGAGGACCTGAGCCCTAGGACCATGCCTCAGGACTACCTGGCATGATGACTCCTTGCTGTCCCCAGTCCACCTGGCCATGCTGCTGCTCCAGTTTCAACTGTTCTGCCTGCGGCTATGGAATCCTGACCTGTTCACCGGACGTGCTACCCGTCCCAGACTTCCTGTTTTCAAATCTCTAGAGACCGCAGGAGTGGTAGAGATACTCTTAATGATCGGCTATGAAAAGCCAACTGACATTTACTCCTGAAGTGCGGACTTGCTGCACCCTCGACAACTACTGTGATTATTATTATTTGACCATGCTGGTCATTTATGAACATTTGAACATCTTGGCCATGTTCTGTTATAATCTCCACCCGGCACACCCAGAAGAGGACTGGCCACCCCTCATAGCCTGGTTCCTCTCTAGGTTTCTTCCTAGGTTTTGGCCTTTCTAGGGAATTTTTCCTGGCCACCGTGCTTCTGCACCTGCATTACTTGCTGCTTGGGGTTTTAGGCTGGGTTTCTGTACAGCACTTTGAGATATCAGCTGATGTACGAAGGGCTATATAAATGAATTTGATTTGATTTCACCAAAGGCATATAGAAAGACAATACTCTATGTCTGTGACAAAAAGTAGTGCACTATTTAAGGAATAAGGAGTAATTTAAGACAGAATGAATGTGTGTTTTATATTCTATATTACCTACCTTCGCAGCAGTCCTGCCACATGCGCAGGTCAATGTTGGGGACGTCGTCACAGCTGCCATATCCGTGGGGCAGCTGTGCCACGCTGAACACGTCTTGCTGGATACGAGTGATGTTGTCACCGTTGTCACACAGCACCCTTGTCAGAGATGCCTGCTTCAGCTGGGTCAGCTGGGCCGGGTTGAATACACCTGGGTTCTCATACCAGAACCTGGAAGCACAACCCAGGAGGAGAGGATGGAGGGTTACATGTAAACCCACACCATATAGACAAAACCTACACTCTCTCTCTCTCTCTCTCTCTCTCTCTCTCTCTCTCTCTCTCTCTCTCTCTCTCTCTCTCTCTCTCTCTCTCTCTCCTAAAAAATGTGTTGATGATGAGCATAATTAATTTGACAAGAATTTGTAGCTGAGGGGATGTGAGCTCACCGGTCCCCATCTCTAAGGCGTTTGAACTGGGCAGCCAGCAGACACATGAGGGTGGGTCCCAGCCGGCTCCCAGGAACCAGGTCCTCAGCCATCAGAGCAGGGAACAGGTCAATGTTCAGGGGAGTGCCGTATAGCCTGGAGAGATAGGAATAGACATACAGACAGTCACAGCACTGTAACTCAACCCCAATGGAGCCACAGTTCAAGTGTGTCTGCAAATGATTGATAGCTAAAACCTGGTTTGCACCTCTGCAGCTTCTCCCTAACTTGGGGGTTCTGGATCTCGTTCCTCAGGTCGTCAAAGCTCTGTGCCGAGGTCAGGTTACAGAAGGTCCGGTAGTCGTTGTAGGGCGGTATCCCATGATCCCTTCCTCTCTGGATGTTCATGGCGGCCAGGTCCAGCGCCACGGAGTGGGCCATGGAGAACAGCCTTTCCGTCAGCTCCGTGTTCAGCAGCTGGGTCGACACGCGCATCTTCCCTGCCACGCCGAACAGGCCCCGCAGTAGGGGGTCGATGCCCCCCTCATTGACAATGCGGAAGGGGGAGAAGAAGGCACGGTGCAGGGAGATGTGGCCCTGGGGGATGGGCTGGAAGTGCTCGTCCAGCCGGTACAGGATGGGGTTGATGAGGGTGTGTCCGAAGCGGAAGGCAGCCGTGGCGAAGGCATTTAGGATGCCGGCGTTGAGGTTGGGGTTGTAGCCGTGGTAGTCGCCAATCAGCTTCATCCCCGCGTCACCCATGATCTGAGGCAGGGGGTGACCATCATCATCATCATCATCATCATCATCACCAATAATAATCATTTACAGAGACAGCACCTTTCATCAATCTGAAGACCTTTCACAGGAACATTGGTTAGATCTATATAGTAGAGTAGTCCTTGGTTAGAGTATGAGAGAGTACTAGATCTATATAGTAGAGTAGTCCTTACCTTGGTTATAGTATGAGAGATTACTAGATCTATATGGTAGAGTAGTACTTACCTTGGTTAGAGTATGAGAGAGTAATAGATCTATATAGTAGAGTAGTCCTTACCTTGGGCAGCCAGTGGTTGTAGGTGATGTGCTGCATCTGTGCGCCAACTATCTTCCTTGCCTCGTGGTAGATAGTGTCTCCGTCCCAGTGTGGGTTGAGTCGGAGCAGCTCTGTAGCCACGCGGTTGTGTTCCCTGAACCACACGGTGTGCATGGCTGTCAGACCCAGCTGCTCGTTGGCCCTGTGGTCTCCAGCCAGGAAGCAGGGAATGGGGCTCTCATTCTCATCCCTCATACACTCTGTAGGGGGCCCCGTGGCGAAGGGTAGCAGTGGCTTCCCAGAGCGCTGGACGATGCCCTGCCTCAGCAGTCCCCTCTGACTGGCCAGGTCGCGGACCTCCTCTGACTCGTGGCGTGAGCTGCCGTACACGTTGGACGCGTCGATGTACGATGTCAGCTGGTTGATCTGTTCCCGTGGAAACACGCTGTTCATGAGGAGTGATGTCATGCCGCTACCGCACACGGGACTGGAACGCACAAAGAACATGCAGCGTGCCCCGCTGCGCGCCTGCCGAGGGTCCCCCGGGGGGAACTGGATGGGGAAGCAGGGAGGGTCATTGGTGCACACGTTGGTACACAGCTGGCCGTCTGAGAAACGTGATTGGCTGAGGGCGGCAACTGTGGAATCTAGATCATGGTCCAGGAACTGTCCCCACTGCATGAGCATGTGGGTGTAGTGGTCATCTGGGGTGATGGTCTCCGTGCCGATCATGGTGGTGGAAACGAGGCGGGGCAGAGGCAGGGCGTGGCCGTTGGGATGGCGGCTACTGGCGCCATGTGGCAGGTTGAAGCCGTTGTCGTAGACTGACTTGAGGAGGCGTTGGAAGGCGGTGAGGGAGGCGCCCCACATGGGGTGCTGCAGGTTGTTGCAGGTGCCGTCGTGGCTGCGGTACTTCTGGTGGAAGCAGATGTCAGAACAGTTGTTGAAGCGGCGGTGGGCCGTGCAGCCTGACAGGTTGGCGATCACATCCAGGAAGTGAGGGGACACCAGGTCATTGTAGCGGAATGCTGGGGACGAAGGGAGGGACAGGAGGTGTACTTTATGGTGTACTGTATAAGGCCACATACAGAGGAAACAAGCACGGGGCTGTGTACTACACCACTATATCAATATAGTTCCACCTAACAGAGGAGCATGTAGGCTGCTAATGTTTGCCCTGGGAATGTAGACCTGCATCTTGAGGGCAAAGAGTGTTCCTCTGACATGCGCTGACTCCCTGGGAAACTAGACAGCTCCTGTGTTACAGCTCACTGTGTGTGTTTGTGTGATGTGTGAGGTGCTTTGTGTAACTCAACTCAATGGGGAGAAGTGAGACTTCTCGTCCGAATTCAGCTGGCTGATGAAACATCACCAACACTCCCATCTCCCCCCCGAATCCCACCCTTCCACCTCTACCCTCTGGTCATTCACAGAATTGATCCAGCCATACACAACCTTCGGGGTAGCAGTGTGTGGGTGGAGAGGGTGTCCCAGGTCACATAGACATAAACCAAACAGGCTACATTATTTTTGCTGACGTGCAAATGTTAGGGCCCGGTGTAACAATGAACACTTGACTGTTGTCATAACCAGTGAAAACACTGAGCCTTTCCTCTCTCTCTCTCTCTGTCTCTCTGTCTCTCTGTGTCTCTCTCTGTCTCTCTTTGTCTCTCTTTGTCTCTCTCTGTCTCTCTCTCTGTGTCTCTCTGTCTATCTCTCTGTCTCTCTCTGTGTCTCTGTCTCTCTGTCTCTCTCTCTGTCTCTCTCTCTGTCTCTCTGTCTCTCTGTCTCTCTGTCTCATATAAATCCTAAATATGGGGGACCAGTCCCCTTGTTTCGGTCATTGGACACATTGCTCTTTTCAAATCTGGGATGGCTTTCACCCGTGACCACAGACCATATTAGGCATGAAGTATCGGTAGTAAAACCCTTTATGAGCATCCAGTCAAATGGGTCAGAATGAGAGGAACATGTCATACAGATGTCATAAACATCTATCTACAGCCAGAGATGTTTAAAACATCCAACTGAAGTAACCCATTGAATGTTTGTGGATTGGGGCATTGGCATGTCCTCCTCACTTCCATACGTTCACATTACATAGAAAGTCTGCTAACTCATAACTCAATCAAAGCCTTATACAGTATGTCCTCTCTATCCCACAGTACTGGCTTTCTGCTGTCTCACCTGTGCCGTTGGTGTCGACCATGAGGCCCTGGTTGACGTGGTTCTGGATGAGGAGCAGGGTTTGTTCGAAGATCTCCCCCGCCCTGGCCTGCCCCACTGTGTAGGGGTCCCTGGGGTAACGAAATAGGGCCAGCAACTCTCCAGGGGTACGAGGGTTACTACAGAGAGAGAGATGGAGGGGAAGGGAGGGGTTAGAGAGAGGGACCGAAGAGGGGTGCTTAGAGAGAGAAATGTGATCATGATTAGATTTCTAATGTTTTCTTGGCAGTTACAACAACTCTAATGTGTCTACCAGTATTGAATGATGAAACATCCCTCCTGACCCAAATGACATGAGCAGGCAGTAAAACTTCAACATGCACATTCTCTTAACCAACTTCACTTCCTTATATGGGCATCACATCCTTTGACGCCATCCCAACAACTACACTGTTATTTATGAATTGCTTTGAAAGTGTCATTTATAAACCATGACACACACAGACATACAAACACACAAACACACATGCACGCATACAGTATGTACTATTACAAAGAAATACAGTATGTAGTATTACAAGAAATACAGTATGCATTATTACAAAGAAATACAGTATTTAGAATTACAAGAAATACAGTATGCATTATTACAAAGAAATACAGTATGTAGAATTACAAAGTAATACAGTATGCATTATTACAAATAAATAAATAAATAAATAAATAAATATGTAGTATTACAAAGAAATACAGTATGTAGTATTACAAAGAAATAAAGAAATATGTAGTATTACAAAGAAATACAGTATGTAGTATTACAAAGAAATACAGTATGCATTATTGCAAAGAAATAAAGAATTTTAATTTTTTTTACCTTTATTTTACTAGGCAAGTCAGTTAAGAACAAATTCTTATTTTCAATGATGGCCTAGGAACAGTGGGTTAACTGCCTGTTCAGGGGCAGAACAACAGATTTGTACCTTGTCAGCTCAGGGACTTGAACTTGCAACCTTTTGGTTACCAGTCCAACGCTCTAACCACTAGGCTACCCTGCCACCCCAAATATGTAGTATTACAAAGAAATACAGTATGTAGTATTACAAAGAAAGATATCAAAATTTAGTAATACAAAGAAATTCAGTATGTAGTATTACAAAGAAATTCAGTATGTAGTATTACAAAGAAATTCAGAATGTAGTATTACAAAAAAATAAGTATTTATTTGTATTACAAAGAATATATAGTATTTAGAGGATCCAAATGAAGAATGTTTGATATTCTAGTCATATATAGTGATGATGACACATCGGACGGAGCATTGCAATCCAAGTCCTCAGGCTGTGAGAAGACCTTTAGTGGATGCGCCAGTTATAGAGCATAAACACACAAGCCTGTGAAGCCACTTAGCTCTGGGGGCCCAGAGGCAGGTTCACTATCTGGGCATGTCATTAGAACAGAGCTAGAAATCCCTAGCTAGCTGGCTGGCTGGCTAGCTGGGTGTGTGTGTGTGTGCGTGTGTGTGCGTGTGTGTGCGTGTGTGTGCGTGCGTGTGTGTGTGTGCGTGTGTGTGAGTGTTTGAGCGCACGCGCGCGTGCATATAGAAACATGCTCCTGTTAACCACATCAGTTCAAAGAGCTTACACACAAAACATGACTCAAGATAAGAGTTCAGAAATGATAATGCAACAAAGCTTAGATTCATAAGCCTGATTCCAACCCGCTGACTAAAAGGGCATTTGACTTACCCATCAAACAGATGCCTCCTGGTGGATTCGATGGCACTGTCCACGTTGCGGATGGCCTCTTCAATAGACGACGTCACAAAGGTGTCCCCTTGTCTACTTACTGGAGGCACTGCAAACAGATAGGCACTGCTTTCAAAGACAGTCGTAAAATCAACTAACACTGATAATAAAGCAATAATTTGCCATAAACTGAAATCAGATGTTTCAACTGCATATGTCATCTGTTGTGCCATGTTCAAGACAGCATGAGGTAGCATTATAACCTAGATCAGGGGTAGGCAACTAGATTCATGACTACATTGAGACACGATCATGTCTATTTTTGTATTCATGAGAATACTTGGGAACAGATTTCTTAAATTATTTTTTTTTTGATGAATTCCTGGTGATTGTACAATTTATTTTGTTGGAGGGAACAGAACGCAGATTGGAAGGAACAGAACACATTTCTGGCAGACTGCGTAGTGAAGTTCTACAGTGTGCCATGTAAAATTGAGTGTCTGATGTGTAGGCTGCAGACCCGTCCAACAACAACCCAACATGGTCACAGTTCGCTGTCGGCACGCTAGCTAGCATCGGCTACGAGACAGCGTGCAGGCAGGCCAAGGAAAATAAGCAACACTGGGGCTAGAGCTGAGGAGTAGGCCCAAATTATGATGTTACAATAGCTGTGTTACAGCGGTCACAAAGCCTTGGTCCGGTGAGGAGTGGGGTGTGTGCAGGCTTTGGTTCTATCCCAGCAAAAACACATTTGATTCAGGTGTGTTAGAGCAGGGCTGGAACAAAAGCTTGCAATGTCTGTAGTTCTCCACAATTAGGGTTAGCCTAGATTAGCATACTCTAGCTGTGTCTTACCTAGGACGGTGAGCACCATGCTAGCGGACTGGTAGCCAATAGGGTTGCGGGCGATACACTCGTAGCGTCCACCGTCGGCTAGACCCACGTCCTTAACCTCCAGGAAGCCCTCAGGGGCGATGTGGAACTTCCCACTTTCTGTCACCTGGACACCGTCCTGCAGATTTGCCGGGGGAGACAAGGGTTGAAAGGTCAGGAGGTGTGGACTAGTGTGGGGTAATGAGTGGGGCACTGCCTTGAGTTACACAGTCAAAGCCATAGGGTCTGACAGGCCTGCTTAAACCCTACATCCCAACCCGAGCACTTCATTCTGCCACCTCTGGTCTCTTGGAACTCCAACCCCTATGGGAGGGAAGCTCCCACTCAGCCCAGTCCAAGCTGTCCTGGCACCACAATGGAGGAACCAGCTACCCCCTGAAGCTAGGACAGCAGAATCCCTGCCCATCTTCTGAAAACATCTGAAACCCTACTTCTTCAAATAGTATCTTAAATAATCCCACAGCACATATTCATCTATATACACTATATATACAAAAATATGTGGACACCCCTTCAAATGAGTGAATTTGGTTATTTCAGCCACACCCATTGTTGTGTATAAATCGAGCACACAGCCATGCAATCTACATAGACAAACATTGGCAGTAGAATGGCCGTACTGAAGAGCTCAGTGACTTTCAATGTGGCACCGTCATAGGATGCCACCTTTCAAACAAGCCAGTTCGTAAAATGTCTGCCCTGCCAGAGCTGCCCTGGTTAACTGTAAGTGCTGTTATTGTGAAGTGGAAATGTCTAGTGGCAACAACGACTCAGCAGCGAAGTGGTAGGTCACACAAGCTCACAGAACTGGACCACCGAGTGTTGAAGCACGTAGCGCGTAAAAGTTGTCTGTCCTCGGTTACAACACTCACTAGTTCCAAACTGACTCTGGAAGCAAAGTCAGCACAAGAACTGTTCGTTGGGAGCTTCATGAAATGGGTTTCCATGGCCGAGCAGCCGCACACAAGCCTAAGATCACCATGCGCAATGCCAATTGTCAGCTGGAGTGGTGTAAAGCTCACCGCCATCGGACTCTGGAGCAGTGGAAACACGTTCCCTGGAGTGATGAATCTCGCTTCACTATCTGGCAGTCTGATGGACTAATCTAGGTTTGGAGGATGCCAGGAGAATGCTACATGCCCCAATGCATAGTGCCAACTGTAAAGTTTGGTGGAGGAGGTATAATGGTCTGGGGCTGTTTCTCATGGTTTGGGCTAGGCACCTTAGTTCCAGTGAAGGGAAGTCTTAAAGCTACAGATACTAATGACATTCTAGAAGACTCGTTTTTCCAACTTTGTGGCAGCAGTTTGGGGAAGACCCTTTCCTGTTTCAGCATGACAATAACCCTGACCTCAACCCCATTGAACAGATTTTGGATGAATTGGAACGCAGACTGCAAGCCATACCTAATCGCCCAGCATCAGTGCCCAACATCACAAATGTTCTTATGGCTGAATGGAAGCAAGTCCCCGCAGCAATGTTCCAATATCTAGTGGAAAGCCTTCCCAGAAGAGTGGAGGCTGTTATAGCAGCAAAGGTGGGACCAATTCCATATTAATGCCCATGATTTTGGAATAAGATGTTAGATGAGCAGGTGTCCACATACTTTTGGTAATATAGTATATATAATACCTTTCGTGGACTAACACCAGCACTTTTTTATTTATTTATTTCACCTTTATTTAACCAGGTAGGTAAGTTGAGAACAAGTTCTCATTTACAATTGCGACCTGGCAAGATGCTGACTTTACTGAGGAAAAATGTACTTACTATGACTGTGATATGTGGTTGTCTCACCTAGCTATTTTAAGATTATTTCACTAACTGTAAGCTAAATTACCAAAATGTAAAAAATGCCTGACCAGGTTGGGTTATATGGAGACTATAAAATCAGCTTGGGTTACATGATATACGAGGCTGTACAAAACAACTTGTTTCATATATATAGGCCTACTAACAGCCATCACCTGATCTGAACAGGCCTTGACTTTCTTTCCCCAACCCTCCTTTCCCCAACTCTCCTTTCCCCATCCCTCCTTTCCCCAACTCTCCTCTCCCCATCCCTCCTTTCCCCATCCCTCCTTTCCCCAACTCTCCTTTCCCCATCCCTCCTTTCCCCATCCCTCCTTTCCCCAACTCTCCTTTCCCCATCCCTCCTTTCCCCAACTCTCCTTTCCCCATCCCTCATTTCCCCATCCCTCCTTTCCCCATCACCCCTCCTTTCCCCATCCCTCCTTTCCCCAACTCTCCTTTCCCCATCCCTCCTTTCCCCAACTCTCCTTTCCCCATCCCTCCTTTCCCCATCCCTCCTTTCCCCATCCCTCCTTTCCCCAACCCTCCTTTCCCCAACCCTCCTTTCCCCAACCCTCCTTTCCCCATCCCTCCTTTCCCCAACCATCCTTTCCCCATCCCTCCTTTCCCCAACTCTCCTTTCCCCATCCCTCCTTTCCCCATCCCTCCTTTCCCCAACTCTCCTTTCCCCATCCCTCCTTTCCCCACTCTCCTTTCCCATCCCTTTCCCCATCCCTCCTTTCCCCATCCCTCCTTTCCCCATCCCTCCTTTCCCCAACCCTCCTTTCCCCATCCCTCCTTTCCCCATCCCTCCTTTCCCCATCCCTCATTTCCCCAACCCTCCTTTCCCCATCCCTCCTTTCCCCATCCCTCATTTTCCCAACCCTCCTTTCCCCATCCCTCCTTTCCCCATCCCTCATTTCCCCAACCCTCCTTTCCCCATCCCTCCTTTCCCCATCCCTCCTTTCCCCATCCCCCCTCCTTTCCCCATCCCTCCTTTCCCCATCCCTCCTTTCCCCATCCCTCCTTTCCCCATCCCTCCTTTCCCCATCCCTCCTTTCCCCATCCCTCCTTTCCCCATCCCTCCTTTCCCCATCCCTCCTTTCCCCATCCCTCATTTCCCCATCCCTCCTTTCCCCATCCCTCCTTTCCCCAACTCTCCCCATCCCTCCTTTCCCCAACTCTCCTTTCCCCATCCCTCATTTCCCCAACCCTCCTTTCCCCATCCCTCCTTTCCCCATCCCTCCTTTCCCCATCCCTCATTTCCCCAACCCTCCATTCCCCATCCCTCCTTTCCCCAACCCTCCTTTCCCCATCCCTCCTTTCCCCATCCCTCCTTTCCCCATCCCTCCTTTCTCATCCCTCCTTTCCCCATCCCTCCTTTCCCCATCCCTCTTTTCTCATCCCTCCTTTCCCCATCCCTCCTTTCCCCATCCCTCCTTTCCCCATCCCTCCTTTCTCATCCCTCCTTTCCCCATCCCTCCTTTCCCCATCCCTCCTTTCCCCATCCCTCCTTTCCCCATCCCTCCTTTCCCCAACTCTCCTTTCCCCATCCCTCCTTTCCCCAACTCTCCTTTCCCCATCCCTCCTTTCCCCAACCCTCCTTTCCCCATCCCTCCTTTCCCCAACTCTCCTTTCCCCATCCCTCCTTTCCCCAACTCTCCTTTCCCCATCCCTCATTTCCCCAACCCTCCTTTCCCCATCCCTCCTTTCCCCAACCCTCCTTTCCCCATCCCTCCTTTCCCCATCCCTCCTTTCCCCAACTCTCCTTTCCCCATCCCTCCTTTCCCCAACCCTCATTTCCCCATCCCTCCTTTCACCATCCCTCATTTCCCCATCCCTCCTTTCCCTATCCCTTCTTTCCCCATCCCTCCTTTCCCCAACTCTCCTTTCCCCATCCCTCCTTTCCCTATCCCTCCTTTCCCCATCCCTCTTTTCCCCATCCCTCCTTTCCCCATCCCTCTTTTCTCCATCCCTCCTTTCTCATCCCTCCTTTCTCCATCCCTCCTTTC